>NC_090194.1:23421811-23724311 GCF_024679245.1 Pseudorasbora parva | reverse complement strand
TTTTGTGTGTTTTTTTTTTACTTATTTTTCACTTCAAAGTGATAGCCATTTGTGATAGCCTATGATATAAAAGCGTTAAATTATGACAATCAAGAGACAAGGTGACACACACACACACACACACAGAGTGAGAGAGACCCCCCCCACCACACACACACACACTCACGCACACACACACACACACACACAGAGTGAGCCTGAGAGAGTGTGGGGGGGGGGGTAAGGACAGACAGAAAGAGAGAGGCATAGTCTGATTCCGATTGAACAAAAAAGATTTGAAACAAAAAATTAAATTTACATTCTCAAAAGAACTCATTCTGTGTGATTTATAAGCTTTTGTACCCATTGGGTCCTCAATTTAGGTCCCTACAGTGACACGAGTCCCAATGAGTCTGTGTGCATTCAGGTTGAAGTCCCCACCAGGCTAGAAAAACATGAATATTGAACAAGATTTTAAACAAAAAATAATAATAAAATCTAAATGGTCGGAGAAAATTATTTGAAAAAGAAACTCAAATGTGTTTTTTTTATGTTAGTATTTTAGTTTTAAGAATTAATCTTCAAATACAAAATGTTAAAGAAAACCAATATATTGATTAAAAAAAAATACAAAAAGTACATTCATTTTACATTTTTATTCATTCTGAGTTTGGTGACTATAGATAAAACTAGCCAAGTGTTTTATTTTTATACATTTTTCTCAAAGACTTATCCAGCCGTGTTCATAAATAAGGCTATACTCCCACCTTCTTTGTATTAACACAATTATTAAACTAATTATATAAAAAATATTGTCAATGCCTGTCAAATCTTCAGTGTCCTTTGTTTCATGTTGACCGAGTTGACTTTAGTATTTATCTAAAGGTCTTTTTATATTTGTATTTTCACAATTACGAAACTTATTATATAAAACGATATTGTCAATGCTCTACAAATTAACTGGTTCCATACTTTTTCCATTTTTTTATTCAAACCCAGAAATATATATATATATATTTATCCTTTAATGCTGGCCAAAGCACACAGCAATAAAAGAGCTAATCTTTTCCTCATCAAAATGCAACTGACACCCATCCCCCATCAGACACACGCACACACACACACACACACACACACACACACACACACACACACACACACACACACACACACACACACACACACACACACACACACACACACACACACACACACACACACAGTCAGAGTCACATGTCTGGTCTCTGGTGTGCTATCTTTCTGGGGACTCACCATAGACTTAATGGTTTTTATACTGTACAAACCATGTATTCTGTCCTCCTACACTGCTCCTACGCTAAACCTACCCATCACACAAAACTTTCTACATTTTCACATTTTCAAAATAACTCATTCTGTATGATTTATAAGCTTTTGTACCCATTGGGAAGTCCCCATGAGTCTTTGTGCATTCAGGTTTAAGTCCCCACCAGGCTAAAAAACCATTCACACACACACACACACACACACACACACACACACACACACACACACACACACACACACACACACACACACACACACACACACACACACACACACACACACACACACACACACACAAACACACACACACACAGTGAGAGAGACCCCCTCCACACACACACACACACACACACACACACACACACACAGAGTGATCCTGAGAGAGGGAGGGGGAAGGGGAATGACAGACACAAAATCTAAACAGTGAGCGAACATTGTTTTTATTTCACTGTCTGAAAACACTGTATTGCAATAACAACAATAGTTTTATCTTCAAAACAGTGTTCCCTAGGACATATCCAACCTGGTTACTGAATAAGGCTACACTTCCACCTTCTGGTTATTCTGTATTTAGTTATTCTATATTTATATTTAAACAAAAGGCATTAATCTACTTTTTTTTAAGACAATTAAATGTGTTTTTTTCTTTTGTTAGTAATGTTTTTTTATATTTATATTTTTTTATTAATAATTATTTGTATTAACACAATTATTTAACTAATTATATAAAACAATATTGTCAATGCCCTACAAATAAACTGGTTTTATACATTCATTTTTTTATTCAAACCCAGAATAAAATGTTTTATCCTTTAATGCAGGCCAAAGCACAGCATTGAGAGGTAATCTTTTTAGACAGAAGAGTGGCTCACACACACATACACACACACTGTAGAAATCAGTGACACGTGTCCCCATCAGTCTGTGTGCATTCAGGTTGAAGTCCCCACCAGGCTAGCAAAAAGAACACACACACACACGCACACACACACACAGTAGTAATGCTGAAGTATGCTGCAGGCAACTCTTATCAGTTAAGCCCATTCACCATCCCCCATCCACAACACACACACCCACCCACAAACACACACACATACACACACACTCATGTCTGGTTCACTATCTTTCTGGGGACTCATAGACGTAATGGTTTTTATGCATGTTCAAACCATATTCTGTCATCCTACACTGCCCCTGCCCCAAAACCTACCCATCACACAAAACTTTCTTCAAAAGAACTCATTCTGTCTGATTTATTAGCTTTTGTACCCATTGGGAAGTCCCCATGAGTCTGTGTGCATTCAGGTTTAAGTCCCCACCAGCCTAGAAAACCATTCTCACACACACACACAGAGGCAAGGTTTTTTGCTTGAAAGCTTATACAATATTGCCCTCTACTGGTCATTTAAGTGAGAGAATAAGTGTTGAAAAAAAACAAAAAAACAACAACAGTGTGATATATAGAATAACCAGCAGGTGGGAGTATAGCCTTATTTATGAACCAGGCACGTGTGTCCCTATTTTGTGTTTTTTAGGCTTTTGCTAAGGGAACACCGTTTGAGATATCCAATAACCGTTCGCATTTTAGCATCTTCTGTATATTTACTTCATGTTGTCCGAGTTTGGAGGAGATTGAATGAATCGCTTTTGAGGAGAAGGTAAAAACTCAGAGCTCGCTTTCGACTTCTTGTTATCTTCCAACCAAATTATCTGACTTCCTGTTGGTCAGAGCTAATGACTGTAAATTAGAAAGTTGTCCGGCTCAAAATGTACAATATATATACCGAGTTTGGTGAATGTAGATAAAACTAACCCCCCGCTTTGGACAAAAGATGGCGCTACTGAGCCCCTCTACCACGCCCGTTTCTGAATCTTTGCTTGCATCTTCTGGACAGCATGTCTGATGTGTGTGTTGAGTTTCATGCAATTTCAAGCATTTGAAGAGTCTCAAAAACACCAAAAAAGATTATTAGACTTTGACACGTTGCCATGACAACAGTTTTTCTAGAATCAGGAATCCATTCATATGTCTATATCTGCCATGTTTTGACATTATACTGATGAAGTTTGAAGTAAATCGGGTGAAAATAAGATGGGGATTTAAAGCAATTTTGAAAGTGACACACTTCCTGCTGCCAGTTGGTGGCGCTATAACTTTGACTCACAAAAGTCATATCCATGTGATCGGCCTCTTACAACGAACACACAGCTGAAGTTTCATCAAAATGAATTAATGTATGCAGAAGTTATAATACACTTCCTGTTTGCCTTTTCTCGCCATAAATTCGTCTCTTCGCCACGGCCAAACCGTTTGAGAAATCAGAAAGTTGCTCGCAATTTAGCATCCTCAGTGTCTTGACTTCAGGCTGACCGAGTTTGGTGCTGATCGGGTGAATCGTCTAGGAGGAGTATCGCAAATTTCAGAGCATGCGTTTTCCGAACAACCCATAATAGCTCACTTCCTGTTGGGCTGACACATAACTTAGAGCACGAAAGTTGTTCGGCCCGATGAGCTCTATATGTGTACCGAGTTTCATATATGTACGTGGAAGTGTGTTTGATTTATAGACCCCGTTTTCAGACCCCACTTTAGGGGGCGCTGTCGAGCCCCCCTGCCACGCCCGGGTCCCAGCCTCAGCCCGGCCCTGATGGCCGCGCATTCTGATGCATGTGCAAAGTTTCAAGAGTTTTCGAGCATGGGAAGGGCCCCAAAAATGCCCAAATAGTCGCGTAAAAAAATAATAATAATAATAATAATAATAACAAATTAAAGCTGCGAGCAGCGATGACGGGCCCAAGCCGGTGGCACCGCCACCCCGGTGGCATCAGCTTAACTGTGCACAGCAGGCCAATAGGCATTTAATATGGGAAAAAATAAAAAAAGGGACAATGTCAAAGTCATTTGAATTCACCTCATTAACTGCAGCAACTGGTGCTGCTATGACCAGGAACCACAACACTCACATCTATGAGATCAATTACATTTTATTCATTAATTTTATGTCAGATGATGTCAAATGTCAATTTCAAAATGAGTGCAGAATACTGTCCAAATGCTGAAGTTGTATTATCCTTACACTTCTCTTAAAAATAAATTAAGCCAAATCACAGAGACCGCAACAATGATTTTAATATCAGTGTCAGGTAAGAGTAATATGCATGCACATAATTTATGGAAGTTTATTATAAACAGGCACTTTTATAAGATCATGTGAAATTAACTTTTTTTATCCATTTGAATTCTATCAATAAATAATTAGTTTAAAGAGGTGTCATACGTGATCTTTGCAAACACAGCACATGACCTTCTTTAAAGCCCATGTTATAGAAAACAATTAAAAGTATTGGGACATCACTTTCAATTATGTGCAAATGTATTTTTTGCAGCTCAAAATTTTGTAAGTTCAGAAGACCAGTATTTAATTAAAGATATAATATATGTTTTTGTTTTTTACTTATTTTTCACAATAAAGTGATAGATATTTGTGATAGCCTATGATATGAAAGGGTTAAATTATGAAAACACAAGAGAAAAGGTGACACACACACAGAGTGAGAGAGACCCCCTCCACACACACACACACACACACACACACACACACACACACACACACACACACACACACACACACACACACACACACACACACACACACACATAGTGATCCTAAGAGAGGGAGAGTGAGGGGGAGGGGGAATGACAGACACAAAATCTAAACAGTGAGAGATCATTGTTTTTATTTCACTGTCTGGAAACACTGTTTTAATATATCAACAATAATTTTATCTTCAAAACAGTGTTCCCTAGGACATATCCAACCTGGTTACTAAATAAGGCTACACTTCCAACTTCTGGTTATTCTATATACCGGTAGCTCATTGGTTATCATTTTTGTCCTTAAACATTAATCTTCTCATTTTTAAGTTACACACACCAATTACTTTTTGTTGAAAAAGACAATTAAATGTATTTTTTCCTTTGTTAGTAATTTTTTTTTAATATTTATATGTTTTATTAATAATTATTTGTATTAACACAATTATTTAACTAATTATATAAAACAATATTGTCAATGCCCTACAAATAAACTGGTTTTATACATTTATTTTTTTATTCAAACCCAGAATAATGTGTTTTATCCTTTAATGCAGGCCAAAGCACAGCATTGAGAGGTAATCTTTTTAGCACACACACACACACACACACACACACACACACACACACACACACACACACACACACACACACACACACACACACACTCATGTCTGGTTCACTATCTTTCTGGGGACTCATAGACGTAATGGTTTTTATGCTTTACAAACCATATATTCTGTCCTCCTGCCCCTGCCCCTACCCCTAAACCTACCCATTTCACAAAACTTTCTGCATTTTTACATTTTCAAAAGAACTCATTCTGTATGATTTATAAGCTTTTGTACCCATTGGGACCTCAATTTAGGCCCCTACAGTGACATATGTGTCCCCATGAGTCTGTGTGCATTCAGGTTGAAGTCCCCACCAGGCTAGAACAACACACACACACACACACAGTAGTAATGCTGAAGTATGCTGCAGGCAACTCAAATCAGCTCAGCCCATCCCCCCATCCACAACACCCCCCTTCACCCCCCCCCCCCCCCCCGTCCCTGCCCCTCAGACACACACACACACACACACACACACACACACACACACACACTCATGTCTGGTTCACTATCTTTTTCTGGGGACTCACAATAGATGTAATGGTTTTTATGCTGTACAAACCATATATTCTGTCCTCCTACACAGCTCCTACCCCAAAACCTTCCCATCACACAACTTTCTGCATTTTCACCTTTTCAAAGTAACTCATTCTGTTTGATTTATAAGCTTTTGTACCCATTGGGAAGTCCCCATGAGTCTGTGTGCATTCAGGTTTAAGTCCCCACCAGGTTAGAAAACCATTCACACACACACACAGAGGTAATGTTTTTTTGCTTGAAAACTTATACAATATTGCCCTCTACTGGTCATTTAAGTGAGAGCATAAGTGTTGAAAAAAAAAAAAAAAAAAAATGTGATATAGAGAATAACCAGCAGGTGGGAGTATAGCCTTATTTATGAACCAGGCACTTGTGTTCTTATTTTGTGTTTTTTAGGCTTTTGCTACGGGAACACCGTTTGAGATATCCAATAACCGTTCGCATTTTAGCATCTTCTGTATATTTACTTCATGTTGTCCGAGTTTGGAGGAGATTGAATGAATCGCTTTTGAGGACAAGGTAAAAACTCAGAGCTCGCTTTGCCACTTCTTGTTATCTTCCAACCAAATTATCTGACTTCCTGTTGGTCAGAGCTAATGACAGTAAATTAGAAAGTTGTCCGGCTCGAAATGTACAATATGTATACCGAGTTTGGTGAATGTAGATAAAACTAACCCCCCGCTTTGGACAAAAGATGGCGCTACTGAGCCCCTCTACCACGCCCGTTTCTGAATCTTTGCTTGCATCTTCTGGACAGCATGTCTGATGTGTGTGTTGAGTTTCATGCAATTTCAAGCATGGGAAGAGTCTCAAAAACACCAAAAAAGATTATTAGACTTTGACACGTTGCCATGACAACAGTTTTTCTAGAATCAGGAATCCATTCATATGTCTATATCTGCCATGTTTTGACATTATACCGATGAAGTTTGAAGTAAATCGGGTGAAAATAAGATGGGGATTTAAAGCAATTTTGAAAGTGACACACTTCCTGCTGCCAGTTGGTGGCGCTATAACTTTGTCTCACAAAAGTCATATCCATGTGATCGGCCTCTTACAACGAACACACAGCTGAAGTTTCATCAAAATGAATTAATGTATGCAAAAGTTATAACACACTTCCTGTTTCCTTTTTCTCGCCATAAATTCGTCTCTTCGCCACGGCCAAACCGTTTGAGATATCAAAAAGTTGCTCGCAATTTAGCATCCTCAGTGTCTTTACTTCATGCTGACCGAGTTTGGTGCTGATCGGGTGAATCGTCTAGGAGGAGTATCGCAAATTTCAGAGCATGCGTTTTCCGAACAACCCATAATAGCTCACTTCCTGTTGGGCTGACGCATAACTTAGAGCACGAAAGTTGTTCGGCCCGATAAAGTCTATATGTGTACCGAGTTTCATATATATACGTGGAAGTTGGTTTGATTTATAGACCACGTTTTCAGACCCCACTTTAGGGGGCGCTGTCGAGCCCCCCTGCCACGCCCGGGTCCCAGCCTCAGCCCGGCCCTGATGGCCGCGCATTCTGACGCGTGTGCAAAGTTTCAAGAGTTTTCGAGCATGGGAAGGGCCCCAAAAATGCCCAAATAGTCGCGTAAAAAAATAATAATAATAAATAATAATAATAATAATAACAAATAATCCTTAGAAGAACAATAGGGCTCTGCGCCCTTTCAGGGCTTGGGCCCTAATAATCCTTAGAAGAACAATAGGGCTCTGCGCCCTTTCAGGGCTTGGGCCCTAATAATAATAATCCTTAGAAGAACAATAGGGCTCTGCGCCCTTTCAGGGCTTGGGCCCTAATAATCCTTAGAAGAACAATAGGGCTCTTCGCCCTTTCAGGGCTTGGGCCCTAATTAAAGCTGCGAGCAGCGATGATGGGCCCAAGCCGGTGGCACCACCACCCCGGTGGCTTCAGGCAAATTGTGCAAGACAGGCAATATGCATTTAAACAGGAGAGTATTTTAAAATCGCTCAAATATGCCACATTTACCGCAGCAGCTGGTGCCGCTATGACCACAAGCCACACCCATGATGGAATTTAAATATAGATGAATTCTAATGTAATATGATATAATAGGTAATTTTCAAATATGTGCAAAGTTATCTTTTGCAGCTCAAAATTTTGTAAGTCCAGAAGGCCAGTATTTAATTCATGGTCTTTTTATTTTATTAACACAATTGTTAAACGAATAATATAAAACTATATTGTTAGTGCCCTACAAATGAAGTTGGATTCACCACATTAACTGCAGCAGTTGGTGATGCTATGACTACGAACCACAACAGTCACATCTATGAGATCAATTCAATTTAATGAATCAGTTTCATGTCAGATGATGTCACATCAATTTTAAATGAGCGCAGAATACCGTCCGAATGGTGATATTGTATTATCCTAACACTTCTCTACATGTGTTTTTGACCTACCTTAGCTATTTACAATCTTATGCAATTAAGCATGCTTTCATTTCAATATTTGTAGCATCCAATAAAAAAAATGTTAATTACAAAATTACCAATTGGAGCCAAATCACAGAAACTGCAGCAATGATTTTAATATTAGTGTCAGGTAAGAGTAAGATGCGCGTCTAAATTTTATGGAAATTTATTATAAACTTTATTATAAAATTTACTTAGACTGACTGGGTAAACCCAGCCTGATCTGCCAGCGATTTGACTTCGCCCTGCAACACAGTCTGAAAACCTGTACATTCATTTCTACTGCTTCTGTTACACTTTTGCGGGAACAAATCACAGACTAACTTATTCACCTGGCATGCTATTGGCGAGTTTAGTAGTCTGTTTAGTTGACTATCCAATTGCATACAGAGTCATTCAAATAATGCTCATTGATCAAATCTTAAATTGAGCTTGGTCTGGTGATACCCAGACAACTTATAAACTAGAAAATCATGTGAAATTTACTTTTTAAATCAATTTGATTTTTATCAGTAAATAATTAATTTTAAGACATGTGTCTTTTCAAAAACAGAATGACCTTCTGTAAAGCCCATGTATAGAAAACATGCGCACGCGCGCACACACACACACACACACACACACACAAACACAAACACACACACACAATTTCAAGCATGCTAAGTCTCAAAAACACCCAAAAAAATAATTAAAATGACACTTTGCCATAGCAACAGTTTATAAAATATCAGGAATCCATTCGTATGTCTATATCTGTCATGTTTTCACATTATACTGATGAAGTTTGAAGTAAATCGGTGGAAAGTAAGACAGTGATTTAAATTTTTTTCAAAAAGTGACACATCCTGCTGCCAGTTGGTGGCGCTAAAACTTTGACTGAATATTGGAATGTAGATGTCTTCAGGCCAGGACTCTTGTCAAACATGTGAAGTTTGAGGCAGATCGGACATTGTATGCCTGAGGTACAACAAATTCCTGTGTCATGGCGAAACATCAACATTTGTGAGGCCGCCACGGACACACCCTTCAGGGAAAACTCAAGATCTTCCCAATTTAACACCACAAAGGCCTTTAGATTAGACTGTGCAAATACGATGTTGATATGATTAAATCTCTAGGAGGAGTTTGTTAAAATACAACTTCTGGCAATGGCAAAAACTGCACCAATTTACCAAAGAAAATTCAAAATATCCCACTTCCTGTTGGTTTTTCAGATTTGGCGCCTTGGGTCTTTTTTGTAGGTATTGGGCTGTTGAATGTTGCTACTGAATTTTCATACTCATACATGAAACGTAGCGTGAATGACGCTTAATTTAAATTTTGTAGGTGGCGCTATCGAACCATTTTGCCACACCTAATTCTGAAACCCATATCAGATGTATGTTTTCACCACTTCTGATGCGTGTGCAAAGTTTCATGAGTTTTCATGCGTGTTTAGGCCCTCAAAAATGTAATTCATTTGGGAAAAGAAAAATGATGGTTTTAGCAATTACAATAAGGTCCTTACACCTTAAGCCTTAAATATCTGAGTTCCTGTTTGTCGGAGCTAATGACTGTAAATTAGAAAGTTGTTCGGCTCAAAAAAAAACAATATATATACAGAGTTTGGTGACTGAAGATAAAACTAACCCCCCCACTTTAGACAAAAGATTGCGTTACTTTTGTTAAAAGATGGCGCTACTGAGCTCCTCCACCATGCCCGTTTTTAAGTCTTTGCCCATATCTACTGGACAGCATGTCTGATGTGTGTGTTGAGTTTCATGTAATTTGAAGCATTTTAAGAGTCTCAAAAGCAGCGAAAAAGAATGTTATAGTTTGATGTGTTGCCGAAGAAAATTCAAAATATCTCACTTCCTGTTGGTTTTTCAGATTTGGCGCCTTGGGTCTTTTTTGTAGGTATTGGGCTGCTGAATGCGTCTACTGAATTTTCATACTCATACATGAAACGTAGCGCGAATGACGCTTAATTTAAATTTTGTAGGTGGCGCTATCGAACCATTTTTCCACACCTAATTCTGAAACCCATATCAGATGTATGTTTTCACCACTTCTGATGTGTGTGCAAAGTTTCATGAGTTTTCATGCGTGTTTAGGCCCTCAAAAATGTAATTCATTTGGGAAAAGAAAATTGATGGTTTTAGCAATTACAATAAGGTCCTCACACCTTAAGCCTTAAATATCTGAGTTCCTGTTTGTCGGAGCTAATGACTGTAAATTAGAAAGTTGTTCGGCTCAAAGAGAACAATATATATACAGAGTTTGGTGACTGAAGATAAAACTAACCCCCCCACTTTTGACAAAAGATTGCATTACTTTTGTTAAAAGATGGCGCTACTGAGCTCCTCCACCATGCCCGTTTTTAAGTCTTTGCCCATATCTACTGGACAGCATGTCTGATGTGTGTGTTGAGTTTCATGTAATTTGAAGCATTTTAAGAATCTCAAAAGGAGCGAAAAAGAATTTTATCGTTTGATGTGTTGCCGTGGCAACAGTATATACAATATCAGGAAGTGCTTACCAGCTTTATATCTGCTATGGTTTGACATTATACTGATGAAGTTTGAAGTAAATCGGGTAAAAATAAGATGGTGATTTCAAAGCATTTTGAAAGTGACACAATTCCTGCTGCCAGTTGGTGGCGCTATAACTTTGACTCACAAAAGTCATATCCATGTGATCAGCCTCTTACAACGAACACACAGCTGAAGTTTCATCAAAATGAATTAATGAATGCAGAAGTTATAACACACTTCCTGTTTCCCTTTTCTCGCCATAAATTTGTCTCCTCGCCACAGCCTAACCGTTTGAGATATCAAAAAGTTGCTCGCAATTTAGCATCCTCAGTGTCTTGACTTCATGCTGACCGAGTTTGGTGCTGATCGGGTGAATCGTCTAGGAGGAGTATCGCAAATTCCAGAGCTTGCGTTTTCCAAACAACCCATAATAGCTCACTTCCTGTTGGGCTGACACATAACTTAGAGCACGAAAGTTGTTCGGCCCGATGAGCTCTATATGTGTACCGAGTTTCATACATGTACGTGCAAGTGTGTTTGATTTATAGACCATGTTTTCAGACCCCACTTTAGGGGGCGCTGTCGAGCCCCCCTGCCACGCCCAGGTACCAGCCTCAGCCCGGCCCTGATGGCCGCAGGTTCCGATGTGTGTGCAAAGTTTCAAGAGTTTTCGAGCATGATAAGGGCCCGAAAGTGCCCGAATAGTCGAAAAAGCTAAATTGTCCTTAGAAGAACAATAGGGCTCTGCGCCCTTTCAGGGCTTGGGCCCTAATTAAAGCTGCGAGCAGCGATGACGGGCCCAAGCCGGGGGCACCGCCACCCCGGTGGCATCAGCTTAACTGTGCACAGCAGGCCAATAGGCATTTAATATGGGAAAAAATAAATAAAGGGACTATGTCAAAGTCATTTGAATTCACCTCATTAACTGCAGCAACTGGTGCTGCTATGACCAGGAACCACAACAGTCACATCTATGAGATCAATTACATTTTATTCATTAATTTTATGTCAGATGATGTCAAATGTCAATTTCAAAATGAGTGCAGAATACTTTCCAAATGCTGATGTTGTATTATCCTTACACTTCTCTTTATGTGTTTTTGACCTACCATAGCTTGTGATTGTTCACCAATTTTATGCAGCAAAAATCATGCTTGTTTTTATTTCAATATGTGTGGCATTCAATATTTTTTTTAAATAAAAAATAATAAAAAATAAAGCCAAATCACAGAAATCGCAAAAATTATTTTAATATCAGTGTCAGGTAAGAGGAATATGCCTGCATACATTTTATGGAAGTGTATTATAAACAGCCACTTTTAAATGTTTAAATGTAATTAAATTTAAAATAACGATATCAAAGTCATCTGAATATACCATATTTACTGGTCAAAGTCGACCTCTCTAAAACATGCAGCATGTTTTTATACCGCTGAGAATGTGCACGACAGGCAATATGCATTTAAACAGGAGAATGTTTGAAAATTGCTCTAATATGCCACATGTATCACAGCAGCTGGTACCCCTATGACCACAAGCCACACCTATTATGAAATTTAAATATAGATTTTTTTTATGCCATGGGACCTTTAAATCAAACAAAGATTTTACAAGATATCAGACAGTTTCTGTGTCCCTCTTTTGTCCTTTTTTAGTCTCTCCTCACAGGCAATTCATTCAATCTCCTCCAAACTCAGTCAACATGAAACAAAGATATGGAATATGCTAAAATGCAAACTGATATTGGATATCTCAAACGGTGTTGCCATGGCATTGACTAAAGGGGTGATGAATTGAGAAATCAACTTTCCCTTGAGGTTTTGATATATAAAAGGTCATGGTAATATAATAATATCCTCTAAGTTTCAGAGCTTAAAACTTCCTTGTTAGTCAAAGAAAAGCTTTTATAGACACCAGGCCTAGAAAACGATCTTGTGCTTCATACTTACGTCACCACGCGACGAAACACGCCTCTATAGCACGTCTAATTCAGTAGCCCCGCCCACTGACTCATGGCCAATAACTAGCCAATAACAATAAACATGCCGAGGAAGATAGCAAGATATTGCGCTATTCCTGGTTGTGGAAGGACACAGTCACTGCATATGCTTCCTTCGGATCCTAATATTAGGAATGTGTGATTGAACTTTATTTTTAATGAAGTTTCAGCTCACGTGGGGAAGACATGGTGTTCACTTATTTCACTGCGGAATCGTTTATGAACAAATCTCCGGTCGATGCTGGATTTGGATCTGACAGGAATGGTGCAACACACTTATGTGAGTAAAATGTGTTTTTATATGTAATAGTATTGCATTGTTATAATTCGTTTTGCTTATGTGTACGTGTCTAACAGAAACATACCTTTAGCACGCTGGACTCAGACACGTATAGGCCAGGGCTCGCAAAGCCCGGCAGGCCAATGAATCTCATAATATTCCATTCTTGATCTGTGTTGTTGTCTCTCTCGACTTGACATTTGAATGGAGGTGCGCGGGGTTCGTGCATATATTGACTGATCGTGCGAGCTATGTGTAACAGAGTCCTGCGTGGGTCCATTTTTGGAGACCTGCCCCCGCCCGTACCCGCAAGGTTTAGCACCAGATCCGACCCATGACCCATGAAAATATCAAAAGTAAATCCGCACCAGCCCAGACCCGTTAATATTTGGCCCGTTACCCAACCCGTGCCCCCGATAAATCACACACGCTAAAATAATTCCAATTAAAATGCTTTATTTTTTATCTTGCACCTCTCTCAACATCAGCGTCATGAATGGGCTAATGAAATAGGCTGTGCACTCTAAAAACTCCAATTAATAAAATGTTGGAAGAGCAAAAAAATATATGTTGAACTAATTTTCTTACTTGTGCTTAGTTAAGAAGACATATTATATTAAGTATGCTGAAATATATTCGAAAAACATTAAATCAATTGATATTTTCAAATTCAGTTAACATTTAGAATTGCAAATGTTGACTGGACTAAAAAACGCGAATCCAGTCAATAGGCTAACAATATTTTACACACAATATTTTACTATGGTAAATAGATTTTTGTTTGTGCTGTTCAAATGGGCTGTTAGAAACATTTGATAATAGCCTATATCAGAACAATATTTGTGAAATTAGATGTATTTTCGATGTTTTGTTTATGATGGTAGCCTATCTGCATTAGACTATAATGAGATGGATCATAGCACTTACATATTTAATATACATATATAATTCATGGACATATGTAGTTAATTGTGGCATTTAATCTGCCTAATTTAAATGAATACGTACAAGCTTGTTTGACTACGCGGAAAGATCTGTTTTGCTCGTTTGATTTTTCGCGGAAGGATATCTAAGGTACTTGTTTGATTTCGCGGAGGGATTGAGATCAAAGGACTTCGCGCGTTTACCAGAGAGAGGCAGCAGCAGCTATTTTGAGAATGCAGTTCACGCGTCAGGTAAGTGTTAATGATTAAATTGCAGACAAATATGTCGAACATATTAGGCTTGTGTGGATATTTAACGTTAGAAGTGAAGTAAGAAGAAAATTAGAAGTAAATATATCCAAGGGAAATATAGGGATTATTTAGGCCTAAGTGATGTCTACGTCATCGAATAAATTATTTACGTTATGTTAATGTGGTCTTTAACCATGTTTAAGTAATAATACATATGTATTTTTTTTAACTAGAATACTATAATGTATTTTAGATTTAATCTCAGCGTTTTGTGTGCTATTGTGTCAGACAAACTTTCTCTCATTAGCTATAGGCCAAGGTGCTGTGGTGATTTTTATACAAGGAAATGTACTGAAACATGTCAAGCGTGTAACTTAATGTTGGCCAATTAATGTACGGTATTTAGGGTTACGTGGTTGTATTGAACGTGATTTTTCGTGTTCCAATTTGTGAAATTGTCCGTAAAGTTAACCACGAACCACGAATACTATGAAAATGGCGCTCATTTAATCGTCCTCACAAGTGGGACGAGTTCTAAACAGCGTAAGAGAAAGAAAGCTAGCCATGTAGGCCTACGTTGCAATATAGCGTAAAGAAAAATACTTTAGTTTAGTCACACATGCAAGTACATTCTCAATATTGATCAAATGTATAAAGAATATAATTTGCTTTTTTTTATTTTTTATTAATTGTTCTCTTTCTTTCTCCAACAGGGTGTGACCAAGATATCCATTGATGGTTTGTCATCGCAAAGTTTCTCATCCAAGCCAGTCAGTTCTTCTTAAAGGGATAGTTCACCCAAAAATGAAAATTCTGTCATGTACCCTCATATTGTTCCAAACCTGTATGAGTTTCTTTGTTCTGCTGAGCACAAAATAAGATATTTGTAAGAACGTTTGTAACCAAGCAGATATACCAAACATTCACTACCATAGTATGGGGTAAAATACTATGGTAGTACATGGTTGCTCTATCTGCTTTGTTACAAACATTCTTCCAAATATCTTATTTTGTGTTCAGCAAAACAAAGAACATTATACAGGATTTGAACAACATGAGGGCGAGTAAATGAGGACAGAATTTTCATTTTTGGTGAACTATCCCTATTCCAGCTGAAACCCTGACAAGTAGCAAGAATTCTCCACTGTATCTACTTTGACTGTGTGTGTATTTTCAAAACTAAACGTGCATTAAAGACATTAAAGAAAAGTGACAAGGGCTTTGGTCATTTTTTTATTATTTAAAGAAATTTGAAATGAATTCTTATGAAAATGTATTGTTTGTATAACAAATGTTATAAATGCAGATGATACAATGTGTTTTCATTTGTTTTTATCCTCGCTATAACGTAACTAGTTCACCTGCAATTTCTAGTAACAATTAAAACCATTTAAAAATGAAACCCCTAATTAAAACGTTTTCGTTGAATTAATTATAAAAACAGGTTGAGTAAACGTACATTTTAAAGTTGAAGTCAAGTTTGAGCCAATTAAAAAATATTAATTCAGGTAACAATTTCTAGAACAAAATTGAGTGAACGTAAAAAATCTGTGGAACTAGTTACTAAATAATAATTAGTTGAAAGCACTAGAATTTTTTTTACAGTGTGCCTTTAAAGACTCGTTGTCAACAATTTCATATATTCCACTCACCAACTTTACTTTTACTTCATCCATTGATACTCATGCAACGCTTGCTCCATCCGGGCTATGAGAGGCATCAAAAAAAGTTGCAATGTCACAGTGGTGGTAACGTGATGGGTCAAATGGCATATCGTTGTTGCGTGTACGTGTAATGGTAATTTGGGCATAGAAATTGTAATACAGTATGTTCGAGGGGGAAAGAAGGAGGTGGGAACCGGCGAATATTTAAAAGACTTTAACCAAACAAAACGAAAGTAACATGGGCAGCCCCTCATGGACAACTGCCACGCAGTTAATAATAAAACGTAAACACAACTCAACGTCAAATCCAGGTCTAGTTCTCTCTCGTCCTTTATAGGTGTCGCTTGTCCTTATATGCCTCCGAGCTCGCACAGAGGACTTGAGACCGGTGTGGTTCGCAGGTGACGCTCATTCACAATCACACCCCGGTCTCTCTCGCTCTCTCACTCATCCACCTCGCCACAGAAATATTGCACATATTTTTCATCCACGCTATTACCCGTCCGGACAGTTAATTATTAACTGCTTAATTATCTGCCCGCATCCCCACCCGTGAATTTTATAAATGTCCCAATCCACCCGTTTTAGCCACTTTTATGCGTGTACACGCGGGTACACTAAAATACTAACATTAGAGAGAAAAAAAACACATTTGAGTTTCTTTTTCAAACAATGAAACTTTTAGATTTTATTATTATTATTTGTTTAAAATCTTGTGCAATGTTCATGTTTTTCTAGCCTGGTGGGGACTTGCATACAGGACCAATGCATACAGACTCATGGGGACTCGTGTCACTGTGTGGATCTAAATTGAGGCCACCATGGGTACAAAAGCTTATAAATCATATAGAATGAGTTCTTTTGAAACTCTGGTCTCACTCTGTGTGTGTCACCTAGTCTTTTGATTGTCATAATTTAACCCTTTCATATCATAGGCTATCACAAATACGTAACTATCACTTTAGTGTGAAAAATAAGTTAAAAACAACACAAAAAATATACCATATCTTTAATATTATATCCTAATACACAGGGGCGTAGCCATCTTTTCAGAAGTGAGGGGGACAGAAATGTTGTAATGACATTTTTTTTTTTTGGACCAATATAATTTATCGCATCTCTTGCTTTTAATTGGGCAAGATATCAAATACACTGCTGAACAATAACCATTAATTAATATCTATAATATTATTCTCCTATTTTTTATGCCAATTTTATGATTGGTTTATATACTACAAACACTTCTGCATTAAGACTCTACAGATTTTATGCAATGTAAAAATAAAAATAAAGTATTCTAATGTAAACCATGCTGTTCTCTATGTGAAGATATAGTAAAGTGTAATTTATTCCTGTGATCAAAGCTGAATTTATCATCATTACTCCAGTCTTCAGTGTCACATGATCCTTCACTAATCATTCTCATATGAGGATCTGATGATCAACACACATTTATGATTATTATCAGTTGTGCTGCTCATGGTGATGCTTAATTTTTGTGGAAACCATCTAAACATTTGTGGTAAAATTAAAAAAAGAGCGAAATTAACACTTTTATTGATCAGACATGCATTAAATTGATCACAAGTGATATTTTTAATATTACAAATTAGATAATTGATTTAATAAATGCAAATAAATGCTGTCCATTGAACTTTCTATTCAAAAAATTATATTCAAAAATTCTATAGAATCCTGAAAAATAACATGTAGGCTATCATGGTTTCCACAACATTTTTAAGCAGCACAACTGTTTTCAACACAGATAATAATCATAAATATTTCTTGATTATGAAATCCTCATATGAGAATAATTAGTGAAGGATCATGTGACACTGAAGACTGGAGTAATGATGATAAATACAGCTTTGATCACAGGAATAAATTACTATATATTCACATAGGAAAAAAAGCTGTTTTAATTTGTAATAATGTTTCAAAATATTACTTTTTTAACTATTTTTAATTACATAAATGCAGCCTTGGTGAGCAGAAGATACTAAACATTAATCACATGATAGGCTATACTTTATTGTCAATAAATAGCCTACATCGTGATGACTTGAAAAACACACATAAAGCATATATTGTCGCAATCGTCTGATTGTCGTCGTCACGTTTCATCTCTCATAACGATTGTTTTCCTTCAGCAGCGTGACTGGGTATTACGAATCCACTATTGGACTTTCTATGTGAGCGCCCTCCTCATATTAGGATTCGAAAAAAATTACAGGTCATGCATAGATTATTTTTTGTCTCTGAATTTAAATCTTGATGTATTCACATTGGTTTCTATGTAAATACACTTGCCCGTGACCTCAAGAAGCGCGCTATCAACCGAGGTTAGAGAAGGCTGTTTTTAGTGTCCCTGTTAACTTGGCCGTCGCCGCGCAGGGTAACGCCGGATCGAATCCCGCTCGGAGCGGGTCGACTAGGATCGGTGAGACCCAGTAAAAGTGCGGGGGACGAAAATACATTTTATTAAAAGTGAGGGGGACATGTCCCCCGCGTCCCCCGCGTAATCTACGCCCATGCTAATACATTTTTAAAAATAATCTATATATGACATAATGGGTGTGGCTTGTGGTCATAGTGGCACTAGCAAGTTTTTTTTTTCCTAACTTAATTTTCAGTCAAAAATTTCAGGACTTCAGTCAACTAAGATTTTCTTTGGTTGATTACAGTCCTATTAGAAACAAACATCAAAAGAGAATGTGTCAGACTCCACAGCATTCCCAAACTGTTGGATACGTTAAGTCTCTGGATGTTGTTGGGCTGTCTTGGCTGACACGCCTCTGCAGCATCGCGTGGCGGTTGGGGACAGTACCTATGAACTGGCAGACCGGGGTGGTGGTCCCTCTTTTCAAGAAGGGGGACCGGAAAGTGTGTTCCAACTATAGGGGGATCACACTTCTCAGACTCCCTGGGAAAGTCTATGCCAGGGTACTGGAGAGGAGAATTCGGCCGATAGCGGAACCTCGGATTCAGGAGAAGCAGTGTGGTTTTCATCCCGGTCGTGGAACACTTGACCAGCTCTATATCCTTCACATGGTGCTGGAGGGTTCATGGGAGTTTGCCCAACCAGTCCACATGTGCTTTGTGGATTTGGAGAAGGCATTCGACTGTGATCCTCTAGGCACCCTGTGGAGGGTGCCTTGGGAGTATGGGGTCCGGGGCCCCTTTCTAGATGCAGCTAAGGGTCGGAGAGGTTCCGGTTTGGGGACCACGCAATTTCGTCACTGCTCTTTACAGATGATGTTGTCGTGTTGGCGCCCTCAGACCAGGACCTTCAGCATGCACTGGGACAGTTTGCAGCCCGTTGTGTAGCGGTAGCTTGCTTACTTCAGGTTGCCTCAAGTTGAGGAGTTTAAGTATCTTGGGGTCTTGTTCACGAGTGAGGGAAGGATAGAACAGGAGATTGACAGACGGATCGGTGCAGCATCTGCAGTAATGCAGGCGATGTACAGATCTGTCATGGTGAAGAAGGAGCTAAGCCGTAAGGCGAAGCTCTCTATTTACCGGTCAATCTACGTTCCTACTCTCACCTATGGTCATGAGCTGTGGGTCATGACCGAAAGGACAAGATCCCGGATACAGGCGCCTGAAATGAGCTTTCTCCGCAGGGTGGCTGGGCGCTCCCTTAGAGACACTCTGTCACTCGGCAGGAGCTAAGAGTAGAGCTGTTGCTCCTTCACATCGAGAGGAGCCAACTGAGGTGGCTCGGGCATCTATTTCGGATGCCTCCTGGACGCCTTGCCAGGGAGGTGTTCTGGGCACATCCCACCAGGAGGAGGCCCCGGGAAGACCCAGGACATGCTGGAGGGATTATGTCTCCTGGCTGGCCTGGGAACGCCTTGGGGTTCCCCCGGGGGAGCTGGAGGAGGTGGTTAGGGAGAAGGAAGTCTGGGCGTCTCTGCTTAGACTGTTGCCCCCGCGACCCGGCCCCAGATAAGCAGAAGATAATGGATGGATGGATAAATTTGGTACAACACATTACAAATTATGTTAAAAAAAAACATAACATTTATTTATTTCACAATACACTAATATAATTATCATTGTTTTTTTAATACCCACACAGGCAAAAAAATTCCTTGCAAATAGGATAATTATAATTAAGTAATTAATTTAATCAATCAGTCAATCAATCAACTTTATTTATATAGCGCTTTTACAATCACGATTGTGTCAAAGCAGCTTCACAGTGTCAAAACAGGACAATATTGCATCAAAATTTCATTTGGCTGTACTGTCGTTCTGGAGAATTCAGTGATGTTATCAGCTTATTTTAATTTATCATATAGCGACAATGTTGGCAGATCCGTATTATAGTTTATAGAATTAATTAAAACCTAAATCATAAATTTTATCTGTATAACTAGTTGAATAACTTTGATTATAATTTTAGATCATAATTTAATTATAATAACCTTTTTTGTATTCAGGTAGGTAAGTACATATTGCACAGTGTCTCACCTTGCTGCGAAGGTGTGGAGAGGGTGAGGGCGCTGAGCACCGTAGACTGGTGGTGGGTGACTGAGGCCTGGTCTCCCTGTGTCCACTGAATCTGCGCTGTCTCTGGGTCAGGATCTCTGTCCGGCCCTTACCCAGATATCCATTATCCAGAGACACTACTGCAGAGTCTGAGAACACCGATTCATCATCAGAAACCTGCAGCTTCTCCAGCTCTTGGTTAATCTTCTGCAGGTCTAACACAGCTGAGACACCCGAATCAGTCTCCATCCGGCACACATCAGACCGGCCCAGCTCAGAGCACAGGGACAGGATGGTCTCAAGACGTTGGCGCTCCTAGAGTGCAACAACAATTAAACAGTTTTAGGCTTCATTGATGGTTTGGATTTGTCTTTGAAACTAGTAATGAACAGTGTTTTGGGGATTTAAAAAGTCTTAAAAACATTTTGATGCTAAATTAATATTTAACATTCTGTGTCATTTGTAATTTAATATAATGCAAAACAGAAGCATTTTCTACTAGTGGCAGTGGTGGAAAGAGTACTGAAAAAGCATACTCAAGTAGAAGTACTGTTACTTGTCAAAGAATTTAGTTCTAGTAGAATACAATTACCTGTCATAAATACTACTCAAAGCAGGAGTCAAAAGTAGCCCTTTTAAAAGTACTCAAGAGTAGTGAGTAGTCAGTATTATGCTATGCATGTTATTCCACTTTATACCTTGGATAGAAAAGGTATAGACAACAGGAAAGGACAGGAAAGAAAAAAAAACAATGTAGCGACAGCAGGTTTAGGGGAAATAGCAGTGACGATACAGCACTTAAAATGTACTGAAGTAAAAGTACACTGTTTTTAAACTACTTAAAAAGTACAATTCCTGAGAAAACCTACTTAATTACAGTAAACAGAGTATTTGAAATTTGTTACTTTACACCACTAACTAGTGGTCACAGACTTTTGGATCATACACTACTTGATACATTATATTATAAACAAAAAATAACAAAATTATATTATAAACTAAATGGGGTGCTCCTATGTTTGAGCGACTCAAGGTTAAGGCTCTGTTTGTATTGTTAATTCAATCTTATTTTTTCGGTTTTAAACTAATGAGCACTTGAAGTGCACTGTGTTTTTAATTATGTGCGTCATTTTGAAATTATGGATACTGCTATTGTGGACTTTGCTGTGTGCTCAACCTGTTTGGGCGAGAGGAGGAATTAGAAACCGGGTGAGAAGATGTGGAAGTAAGTTACCTTTTCCTGCTTTAATTCTGACAAATGTGGGCTCATTACGAAACAAAGTAGATAAACGATCCATGCTGGTAAAGTCTGATTCTAACTATTGGCGCACAAGTCTGATTTGCTTTACTGAAACATGGTTGTCTGGAAATGCTACATTGAGTCTGGATGGATTTACTCTTATTCAATATGACCGGGTCACTGTGAAAACAGGGAAGTCTATCGGAGCAGGTCTTTGCATGGCCATAAATGATAAATGGGCAACTAATTTCAGTGTGCGGGAGACTGATTACTCATGACATTATGAGATGATGACTGTCGTTTTGACCTTATTGTTTACCTTGTGAGTTCTCTCAGGTGACTGTGTTTCTTGCCCATGTTCCTGGCCCAATAACATACTTGCAGCTGAAAATATTGCGGAAAGTTATAAAAATGGTGTGTCCAGAACAGCTGATCAGCCTATCTTTTTGCTCGGAGACTTTAATAGCTGTGATGTTGGATAATTTTTGCCACAGCTAGAACAATATACAGTTGCAACACGTTTGAATAGGATGCTGGATTTGTGTTTTGGTAATATACCCGGTGCATTTGTTTCTAAATCCCTTCCTCCCCTGGGGTTCTCAGACCATAATGCAATTTTATTATTGCCAAAATATAGACAGAGATTGAAAACACATAAGATTCAAACAAAAACCTTTAAGGTCTGGAATAATGACTATGTGGAAACTAAGAGGATTTTTCCAAGGAAACTGACTGGGATATGTTTTTTCAGAGCAGATGGGGGAATCTGGATTTACTTAAGCTGGGTCTGAAAACTTGGTCCATACATCAAAAACACTTGCACATACATGCATCAAATTGAGTACACATATAGACCTCATCGGGCCAAACAACTTTTGTGCTCTAATTATGCATCAGCCCAACTGGAAGTCAGCTATTATGGGTTGTTTGGAAAAGGCATGCTCTGGAATTTGATATACTTCTCCTAGGCGATTCATCCGATTAGTTCCAAACTCAGTCAACATAAAGTCAAGACATTGAGGAATGAGGGTGCTAAATTGCGAGTCGATTTTTGATATCTTGAACAGTTTTGCCATGGCGAGGAGATTAATTTATGGTGAGAAAAGGGAAACAGGAAGTGTGTTATAAATTCTGTGTACATTAATTTGGATGAAACTTCAGTGGTGTGTTTTGTTGTAGGAGGCCGATCACATGGATGTGACTATTGTGAGTCAAAGTTATAGCGCCACCAGCTGACAGCAGGAAGTGTGTCACTTTCAAAATGCTTTGAAATCACCATCTTATTTTTACCCGATTGACTTCAAACTTCATCAGTATAACATCAAAACATAAGACCCTTATAATGCTTCAAATTACATGACACTTGATACACACATCAGACATGCTGTCCAGTAGATATGGGCAAAGACTTAAAAACGGGCCTGGTGGAGGAGCTCAGTAGCTCCATCTTTTGACAAAAGTAGCGCCATCTTTTGTCAAAAATGGGGGGGTTAGTTTTATCTTTAGTCACCAAACTCTGGATATATATTGTTCCCTTTCGTTCAGTCACTCCGACGTAACGTCAGTGACTGACGAATGGGGGTTTCGCTTAGAAGCCTGTCATCTCCGAGACTAGAAAGCGCCCAATGGCAGTGCCAATGCCATGGGCATGCGAGATTTGCATGCGTAACTCCGCCTACCCACGTGGGTATATAAGGAAGTAGCTGGCATCATCGCATTATGTTTTAATGCTTCGGAGCCAAGGGTTACATACCTTTCACTCCTACAAGCCTTCTGAGTTAAGTCAGTTCTTCGAGACGATCAGGATCTTCCAGTCGGTGTTGGTGTTCGGCGCGTTCCAGCGGTCACATACTTCCTGCCTGCTGGTCAGACGATTGGTTTCCAGTTGGTGTGTGGTCCCCTGGGCGCTTCGGCATCGACTGCGAGGTTAATCCTCTCACAAAAAGAGCTCACACGTGGCACGTCCTTTTCAGGATGTCTCGCCCGTGTGCTTCTGGGTGTGGCCGGTCTCTACACTCTTCTGATGGGCACTCGCACTGTCTGGCATGCTTGGGCTTCCAGCATGCTCAGGCGGCGCTTGTGGATGAGTCATGTTCTCACTGCGGGAACATGGCCATCTCCGTGTTGCGGTCGAGACTCAATGATCTCCGTGCGGCCGCCGGAGTGAGAGTCCCCTCCGTCACCCCCCGATCTGACGTGTCCGCGGCCTCGGTCTCATCCGGTCCGCGGGGCGTCTCTTCGGCTGGTGGCCAGGGTGACCTGAGGGTGATGGTGTGGAATACAGCTCCGACGCTCACGCCTCGGCCCACACCCCCCTCTGTTGCACCGGTACCCGCGAGCGTTGTGATGGAGCCCGCGGCCTCGGTCTCGGCCGGTCCGCGGGTTTCGTTCGGCGCTCCAGAGGAGGACGAGATGTCGGTGACCGCATCGCAAGGTGGGCTAGAGTCCTCCGAGGATGAGGATTCGGCTGTGCTGCCGCCTCCGGGCGCGCCAGCATTGTCCGAGTCGGACCCGGAGTTGACAGCCATGCTTGCCCGGGCTGCCGCGGCGCTCGGTCTGGAGTGGAACCCTCCACCCCGGCCGGAGCGTTCGCGGTTAGATGATTGGTTTTTGGGTGCGCCACGACAGGACAGCCGTCCTGCCGTGCCCCCAATTCCTTTCTTCCCGGAAGTGCATGAGGAGGTTGCGCACTCGTGGAGGGCCCCCGTGTCTTCTCGCGAGCGTTTGGCAACCTCTTCCGCCTTCTCCGCCCTCGATGGGGCGCGCGGCTAGAGGGTACACTGGGGTCCCCCCGGTGGAGCGTTCTGTGGCGATGCAACTGTGTCCCCAGAGCGCCTCTTCCTGGCGTGGCGACCCTAAGCACCCCTCCAAGGCCTGTAGATTCACATCTTCAATGGTGTCGAAGACCTACAGAGCTGCGGGGCAGGCCGCCGCTTCTCTGCATGCCATGGCAACCCTCCAGGCCTACCAGGCCAAGTTGCTGTGCGACATGCACGAGGGTGGAGCCGACCCAGGGCTCAGAGATGAGCTGCGTGCCGCGACCGACCTCGCTCTCCGGGCGACGAAGGTTACCGCACGCTCCCTGGGCCGGGTGATGTCCACATGCGTGGTCCAGGAGAGACATCTATGGCTCAACCTGGCCGATATGCGGGACGCCGAGCGGACTCGTTTCCTCGACGCCCCCATATCCCAGGCTGGGCTATTCCGCGGTGCGGTCGAGAGCTTCGCCCAACAGTTCTCGGCCGCCCAGAAGCAGACTGAGGCTATTAAGCATATACTGCCCCGGCGGCCCGCTGCTGTACCCCAAGCGCCGCCGGCACAGTCGCCTCAGCTGCCTCGCCGCCGAGGGTGGCCTCCTGCGGTCCCCCCCGCTCCCGCGCGGCCACAGCAGCAGCCTTCACCCGGGCCGCGCCGCGGAGCGCGCCGCAAGAAGCCGCCCCAGTCCGCGCCAGCCCCGCGGCCCGCTAAACGCCAGGCCAAGCGGCGCTCCTGACGCGGACAGCTCAGAGATGGGCAGTTCTTTCCAGGAGACGGCAGCAGGGCCGCTCCTTCCCCCGGTGGAGGCCGGGGGAGAATCTTTCGTTCCGCTGCCGCCCCCCGGGGTGGCAGCACCCTAATGTGGTCAAAGAAAGAACTGACATACCCATCTCTGAGCACACAGAGACCGGTGACGGCAGTGTGCGCCGCCCCCGGGCCACGCCGCTCTCGTCCCTCTCTGTCGCCAGCCCCCTCTCAGAGCAGACCCCAGTGGAACGCGAGTCCTTCCCTGGTCTCCTCTGTCAGGGCACAGCTGTTACCGCCGCCCCGACACCGGGCCGCTACGCCACCCGAGTCCGGGCCGGTAACGCTGCCTCGCTGCCCCACCGAGGGTACGCCGGTGCTCCGCATGACCCCGTTGGTACACTCCCTGGGAGCGTGGCTACAGCTGCCGGGACTGTCCCGCTGGGTCGCACGGACCATCCGGCTCGGCTACGCGATTCAGTTCGCGCGAGCTCCTCCCCGCTTCCGGGGTGTCCGGTACACCGTGGTGGGGTCCAATGCCCCAGTCATGCCTGCGGAGATTGCAACCCTACTGGCGAAGGGTGCGGTCGAGCTCGTCCCTCCAGCCGAGATGAAGTCCGGCTTCTACAGCCCTTACTTCATTGTACCGAAGAAATCCGGTGGGTTACGACCGATCCTGGACCTTCGCGTCCTGAACCGATCCCTTTACAGGCTTCCGTTCAGGATGTTGACTGCGAAACGCCTTTTCGAATGCGTTCGTCCATGCGATTGGTTTGCAGCGATCGACCTGAAGGACGCGTACTTCCATGTGTCCATCCTTCCGCGACACAGACCGTTCCTACGGTTTGCGTTCGAAGGGCGGGCATATCAGTATGCTGTACTACCATTCGGGCTAGCTCTGTCCCCTCGCGTCTTCACGAAGATTGTCGAGGCAGCCCTTGCGCCACTCCGGCAACAAGGGGTTCGCATCCTGAACTATCTCGACGACTGGCTCATACTGGGCCACTCTCGGGACCGGGTGTGCGAACACAGAGACCTGGTTCTCCACCACTTAGCTCGTTTGGGCCTTCGGGTCAACTGGGAGAAGAGCAAACTCTGCCCCGTGCAGAGGATCTCTTTTCTCGGTATGGAGATCGACTCGGTCGCCATGTGCGCGCAGCTTACCGGCTTGCGCGCGCAGTCGCTGCTGACTTGCCTCAGGCAGATAGAGAGCAAGCGTGCGGTTCCACTGAAACTGTTTCAGAGGCTCCTGGGGCATATGGCATCTGCAGCCGCGGTAACGCCGCTCGGATTGCTTCATATGAGACCGCTTCAGCACTGGCTTCGCGATCGAGTCCCGAGATGGGCATGGCGGTCTGG
The DNA here is from genome assembly GCF_024679245.1 of Pseudorasbora parva. Classification (NCBI taxonomy): domain Eukaryota; kingdom Metazoa; phylum Chordata; class Actinopteri; order Cypriniformes; family Gobionidae; genus Pseudorasbora; species Pseudorasbora parva. Next base: position 23,697,613 of record NC_090194.1, on the reverse strand, counting down.
CACGCTCCGGGTCCCAGTGACTCAGGCCTGCAGACAGACACTCACCCAGTGGTCGAACCTCAGTTTTCTACGGGCAGGAGTGCCCTTAGAACGAGTTTCCCGGCATGTTGTTGTGTCAACAGATGCGTCCACCACGGGTTGGGGTGCCATGTGCAATGGACATGCAGCCGCCGGCTCTTGGTCAGAGAGCCAGAGCCGCCTGCATATCAATTGCCTCGAGTTGCTGGCAGTACGGTTCGCCCTGCACCGCTTCCGAGCGTTGCTGAAGGGTCAACACGTACTAGTCAGATCGGACAACACGGCCGTAGTAGCGTACATCAACCACCAGGGCGGTCTACGCTCCCGCCGCATGTCTCAACTCGCCCGCCATCTCGTTTTATGGAGTCAGAAGCGCCTGAGGTCCCTTCGTGCTGTCCATATCCCGGGGATCCTGAACCGTGCAGCCGACGAGCTCTCACGGGTTCAGCCAATCCCTGGGGAGTGGAGACTCCATCCCCAGTCGGTCCAGCTGATTTGGGATCAGTTCGGGGACGCACAGGTAGATCTGTTTGCCTCCCACGACTCGTCCCACTGCAGCCTGTACTATTCCCTGACCGAGGGCACGCTCGGCACGGATGCACTGGCGCACAGCTGGCCGCGGGGCCTACGCAAGTATGCGTTTCCCCCAGTGAGCCTTCTTGCACGTGTTCTGTGCAAGGTCAGGGAGGACAAGGAGCAGGTCATTTTGGTCGCCCCGTACTGGCACGGCCGGACCTGGTTCCCAGAACTAGTGCTCCTTGCGACAGCCCCTCACTGGCCAATTCCTCTGAGACAAGACCTACTCTCTCAGAGACGGGGCACCCTGTGGCACCCGCGTCCCGATCTTTGGAACCTCCACGTGTGGCTCCTGGACGGGACGCGGCAGGTTTGAGTACCCTACCACCTCCGGTGGTGGCTACCATCACTTCCGCTCGGGCCGAGTCCACGAGACAGGCCTATGCGTTGAAGTGGAACCTCTTCGTCAATTGGTGCTCTTCTCGCCAAGAAGACCCCTGGAAATGCCCGATCGGGTCTGTGCTCTCTTTCCTCCAGGAAGGGTTGGATCGAAGGCTGTCTCCATCCACCCTGAAGGTTTATGTGGCCGCTATCGCCGCCTACCATGACCTCCTGGACGGGAAAACGGTAAGTAAAAACGACCTGGTCATCAGGTTCCTGAGGGGTGCGAGGAGACTACATCCTCCTCGTGCTCCTCTCGTACCCTCTTGGGACCTCTCAGTAGTTCTAAGTGCTCTGCAGAGGGCCCCATTTGAGCCGTTGCGGTCAGTAGATGTTAAGTTCTTGTCTATGAAGACAGCGCTCCTGACCGCACTGGCCTCCATCAAGAGGGTAGGGGAGCTGCAGGCATTTTCGGTTGACGAAGCGTGCCTGGAATTCGGGCCGGCCGACTCTCACGTGATCCTGAGACCCCGGCCTGGATATGTGCCCAAGGTTCCCACCACTCCGTTCAGAGACCAGGTGGTGAACCTGCAAGCGCTGCCTTTGGAGGAGGCAGACCCAGCCTTGGCACTGCTCTGTCCAGTACGCGCCCTTCGCGCTTACGTAGACAGGACGCAGTGTTTCAGGACCTCAGACCAGCTCTTTGTCTGTTATGGTGGAAAGCTGAAAGGGAAGGCTCTCTCAAAGCAAAGGCTGTCTCACTGGATAGTGGACACCATTGTTTTGGCTTACCAGCAGCAGGGACGCCCATGTCCCCTTGGGGTCAGGGCCCATTCCACCCGGAGTGTGGCCTCCTCTTGGGCTTTAGCACATGGCGCTCCGCTGACAGACATCTGCAGAGCTGCAGGCTGGGCGACACCAAACACATTCGCCAGGTTTTATAACCTCCGAGTGGAGCCTGTATCCGACTATGTACTCGCCTCTACAAGTGGCCGGTAATGGATTGGCTCAGGTGTCTTCGCTTGCTCGCCATTCCACTCCACGGACTGGATACGTGCGATATTCTTCTCAGGTGAGTTCCCCGAGAGCCCTGAGCTCCTCCAGCACTGACGACGCCGACGCCAGTAAGTCTGCCCTTAGCCCAGACACTCGTGTCCGGCCAGGTGCCCCATGTGCATGGTTCCCCTCCGGCGACCCCCACATGTGTATTTCCACCGTAAGCCTCCCTGAGCGGGTGTATTCCCTTGGCAACCTTGCCACCTCCTGGGGTTAAAAATCCACCTTCGGCTGGTACCCCAGTGATCTTCCGTATGCAGCCCCCCGGGGTCATACGTGTATCCCTAAGTCCTCCCTACGGGTAGGCATCTTGGCGCATATCTCCTCCTGGAATATGCCTCCCAGTGTACCTTGGTATTCCTGCGTTAAGTAGAGGCCTTTGACCGTCCTAACTTGCATCAGGGTTCTCACGCTTGCGCAGGGCACTGGAAGACAGCCGAGTGGCGTTATTGCATTTGGACCCCCATTCGTCAGTCACTGACGTTACGTCGGAGTGACTGAACGAAAGGGAACGTCTCGGTTACGTATGTAACCCTCGTTCCCTGAGGAGGGAACGGAGACGTAACGTCCCGTTGCCACATCCGCTGTACCGCTGGAACGGAGTTCAACTTGGCTCCTCAGCAGGTAAAACATAATGCGATGATGCCAGCTACTTCCTTATATACCCACGTGGGTAGGCGGAGTTACGCATGCAAATCTCGCATGCCCATGGCATTGGCACTGCCATTGGGCGCTTTCTAGTCTCGGAGATGACAGGCTTCTAAGCGAAACCCCCATTCGTCAGTCACTGACGTTACGTCTCCGTTCCCTCCTCAGGGAACGAGGGTTACATACGTAACCGAGACGTTCTCTTTCAGCCGGACAACTTTCTAATTTACAGTCATTAGCTCCGACCAACAGGAAAGCAGATATTTAGGGCTTAAGGTTTGAGGACCCTATTGTAATTGCTCAGCCCATCAATCTTCTTTTCCCAAATGAATTAATTTTTGTGGGCCTAAACACGCACGAAAACTAATGAAACTTTGTACACGCATCAGGAGTGATGAAAATATACGTCTGATATGGGTTTCAGAATTAGGCGTGGCAAAATGGTTCGATAGTGCCACCTACAAAATTTTAATTAAGCGGTATTCACACTACGTTTCATGTATGAGTATGAAAATTCGCTAGATACATTCAACAGCCAAATACCTATAAAAAAGACCTTGTTGATATGATTAAATCTCTAGAAGTTTGTTAAAGTACAACGTCTGGCAATGGCAAAAACGGCAGCAATTTACCAAAGACAATTCAAAATATCTCACTTCCTGTTGGTTTTTCATGTAGATTGACATATACATGTGCCGAATCCAGTGTTCGGCACTTTGCGTACGTGAGTTTTTGTTGTAGATGTCTGTCTTTAAAAAAAAAAAAAAAAAAAAAAAAATTGTTGTGTATTGTGCTAATTAATTGAGATTTCTTACAGCTCTTACAGTTTTTTTGCCTTGTCTGTTCCATTGCTTCTATTACTCTCCCCTTTTTTGTAAGTCGCTTTGGATAAAAGCGTCTGCTAAATGATCAAATGTAAATGTGAATGTAAAATACATGCAAATATTTATTCAAAGTCAATTTTTGAAAATGTTTTGAATCACTGTTATTTTCACCCAATTTACTGTACTTCATCAGTATAATGTGAAAACATGACAGATATAGACTTGTATATACTAATGGATTCCTGATTTTTTTTTTCTGTTGCCATGGGGTAAGTTGATGGGGTGAATTCTACTTAATTTGTAGGGCACTGACAGTATAGTTTGATATAATTAGTTTAATAATTGTGTTAATAAAAATATAAAAAGACATTGAATTAAATACTGGCCTTCTGGACTTAAAAACTTTGCACATTTTTGAAAATTACCTATTATATCCTATGACATTAAAAATATAATCTATGTTTAAATGACATTATGGGTGCGGCCTTTGGTCATAGCGGCACCAGCTGCTGTGGTAAATGTGGCATATTTGATTTGAGCGATTTTAAAATACTCTCCTGTTTAAATGCATATAGCCTGTCGTGTACAATATTTACCAACGGGTTGGCAGTGCCACCGGCTTGGGCCCGTCATCCCTGCTTGCAGCTTTAATTTATCATGTCAAAACATAGCAAATGTAAACCCAGTAAGCACTTCTTGATATTGTAAATATTGTTGCCATGACAACAAATTAAACAATTTTTTTTTGGCCACTTTTGAGACACTTCCTATACGGGATTAGAATAGAATAGAATAGAATAGAATAGAATAGAATAGAATAGAATAGAATAGAATAGAATAGAATAGAATAGAATAGAATAGAATAGAATAGAATAGAATAGAATAGACTTTATTGTCCCATTACTGGGAAATTTGTCTTACACATCGTGACACGGCCAGTGTACAATAGGACAATCCATACATACATACTTACATACATAAAAGCCTAAATTTTAATATAAAAAATACAGCATTATATATCAGACATAAGATTCTCTATTTAAGATTTTGACCGCAGTTGGCACAAAAGAATTGTTGTAATGGTTTGACTTACACTTCAAAACCCTAAATCGTCTCCCTGATAGTAACAAATTAAAATACATGTGCAAAATATGTGTGTCATCAGCAACAATTTTTTTAGCTTGTTTAAAAATTGATGCCTCGTACAGCTCTTGTATAATTTGTTTGTCCTTCAACCCTATAATTTTTTGAGCAGTGTGTACTAGTCGTGCTAATTTTGTTTTTAATTGAACAGTCAGGTTTCTATACCAAGCAGTAATTCCATACCTAATTAAACTCTCAAATACAGATTGATAAAACAAAACCAAGATCGTCTGATTTACTCCAAACACTTTTAACCTTTACAGGAAGTATAACCTTTGCTGTAATCTAGAGCATAGACTGTTAATGTGAGGAGACCAGCATAATAAGTTGTCTACATAAACACCTAAATATTTGATTGAAGAAACCTGTTCAATAACATTGCCATGTATTTTAACAGGACTGTGATCCCCCACAGATCAAGGATCAAAAATCATTTCAACAGTCTTTTTTTCATTTAAAAGCAAAGTATTAGAATCACACCAGGCAACAAACCTGTCAACATCAGAAAAGTACTGCAAAGGATTAGTATTATCTAGGGACCTCTGTGATTTAGAAATTACTCCCCCACATCTGAGTTTTGCATCGCACATTTGCACGGAATAAACAAAGCCTGTGATTTTACTTTACTGACTTATATTTTTCAATATAATTGTATGACATCATAAACAGTCATATGTATTGATATCGTTTTGATAGTTTTATAGTAGGCTAACAAAAATTATTTTGTTCAGTTAGAGAACAAACGCTACAATTAAAAATTGAACTGAACACAGACCAGTGGCAGGAGTCAGATTAATCTATCATGAGTAAGAAGCTGACAATATACGGCAGGAGATTCTGTTTCAAAGCTAAATGTAAAAGCGGCCATTTAAGCGAGCTTGTCATTGTACTGTTATGTTATGTTTTTCATTAAGAATAGTATTGATATTAATATTAAACACACCGTTCAAGCACTTTGCTCCCAAAATGGTACTCATTCTAAATAATGGTGCACATTATGAATGCAGCCTCCATTCTTCTTGAAAGATAATGATAGAAATGTGCACAGGAAATAAAAACCTTGCAAAAATTATATACAATCTGCCTAAAACTGGCCAAATCACAGAGATGCCGATTCGCACGGGACTACTATTATCACAGGACCTCAGTGTTCGGTGAAATATGGTAGGTAATCTGTGGGGGAGTTTTTACTTTATAAATTACAGACATGGCCGATTCACACGGGATTAAGATCAACAACATTCTGTGCAATTATTACAAATCACTTGAGGTCCCCAGATAATACTAATCCCGTGCGAATAGGGCTTTACAATGCTTTTCAAATTGCATAAAACTCGACACACATCAGAGATTCCACCCAGTAGATACGGGCAAAGACTTAAAAATGGGCATTGTGAAAGGGCTCAGTATTAGATTATTGATAAAATGTGCTGTTTAGTTTTGTATTATATTGTTCGGTAAGCAGACCGAACTCTTTACTGTGGCATACACAAAACATTTTTCATTTATATTATTCAAATCAATTAATTTATTGTTAAGCTGCATAGGTCAGCCGGAACCAGGAACACTTCCCATAACACCTGATGTACTCGTTACATCATAAAAAGAATGGCATCTACGCTAATATTAGTCTCTCTGCTTATCCAGAAAACATGTCAACTAGACTCTCCCTGTGATGGCCTCATCGACATAAACAAGCCTGTTTTCTGTGTTATGACTGTTTGGATCTAGTATGAATTCTGATTTGTAATGTTGCCTGAATCATAATCATACACTGTTTGTTCGTTTGGCCAGAGGAGAACTGCAAGTTTCTTTTCTCCATTATGTCACCTGATGGAGTTTGGGTTCCTTGCCACCGTTGCCCTTGTTGCCTTGGGCTTTGGCTTGCTCAGTTGGGAACACTAAATATTTAATTATATTACTTTCTATTAAATTCTGTCAATATTGTCCTGTTATCACTGTGAAGCTGCTTTAAAACAATCTTCATAGTAAAAAGCGCTGTATAAATAAAGGTGACTTGACCTGACTTAAAGATTCCTTCTTAGCAGTGGGTTTTGAGATTTGGCCCTGTGGAATGGAACTAATTTAGTTGCACAGACACACAAACATATACTGTATGCATTTATTGCACACACCCCTGTCGTAAGATCAGATGGTTTGACTGCAGTTGTAGTGCTTTAGCTTAGTTATCATGTGACCTTCTAGAGCAGGGGTCGGCAAGTATATTTGGCCACAGGCCAAAAACAAAAGACACTTTATTAAGACTAAAAGACTTTATTAAGAAGGGACACAGTCGCCGGCGCCATTTCCGCTTTTCCGGTCATGAGTATGAGGTAACGCAGTACTGTTTATCATATTAGATAGATGTGTGTTTAAAATTATGTTATGATGTTACTCTGTGCGTTCGCTCAGCGGCTGCTGTGACATTTGTTGCACACTGCTTAAAATAAAGCGCTTCTGCAGAATAAAACAAAACCGGAAACAAAGGGTAATGCAGATATGACGCAATTGACAGGCGACTACCTCAGACGTCCCAGCTCATTGGTTAAAATAGCAATTTTATCACAATTTACAAATAGTAGGAAACATTTGTGATATTGCAAGAACTCAACTGAATAAAATATATAACACTGGCCTGGTGGTTTTTGGATATTTTACTGCAAAAATACTACATAGAGCACCTAAAGTGTTTTTAGTATATTTTAGAATGTTTCTAGCATGTTTAGTACTCAATTGCATATTTTAGTATGTTGCTAGTAGTGCACCACAATGCTAAACACATCAGTTCCTGCTGCAAGTGGGTGGCATCACTGAGTATTGCAATATTGTCAAGCAGATGTGTTCAGGGCAGGAATCTTATAAAATGTGAAGTTTGGGGCAGATCAGACATTGTATGCCTGACTTAAAACAACTTCCTGTTTTGTGGGGTTAATCGCATATATTAGCACTTAGCCAAGTGTTGCATAATTTAACATGTTTCTAGCATGTTTGGTACTTCAAGGCATATTTAAATGTGTTAAGTTCAGGGAGTTAATCATAGTGCAATGCATGCCATGCCAGGACTCTTATCTGACATGTGAAGTTTGAGGCAGATTGGACATTGTATGTGTAATTTACAACAACTTTCTGTTTCATGGTGAAACATTAGATTTTGTCAGGCCCCCATGGACACGCCCTTCAGCAAAAACTCAAAATATTTGCAATTTAACATCGCTAAGGCCTTAAGATTAAACGAACTAAATATGATGTTATTCTGGTTAAATATCTATGAGGGGTTAATCACAGTATAAAATGAATACTGACATGTAGAGGTCTTAAGGCCAAGGCTGCGTTTCTCAATAACGATGTCTCTTAGCGCACTACGAAGACTCTTAAAGGTATTACTTAACTAAAGGTATCCCATTTCTAGGTGTGTTCCCCGAACTACACCTTAGGAGGTTGCTTAAGGTATACCTTTTTAAATGCAACGTTAGCAGGTGCTGTCCATGGTGGCGGTGCTGAATTTGCGATGGCTTAAGAATCGATTATTTACTCTATGAGAAATAGTTGAACTTGCATTTATCATACAAAACTGCAAGCTAAATTTTATATAATTTTGAATTGAGTGCACAAACCAGCAATCTCAGCAATCTCCGCATCATGGGTCCACCTGCTACACTAACTGGCAGTATGCCTTCACTGGCATTTGAAAGAGTAATTTATATTATTACAATATATTTTCAATAGTGTCTCGGTTTACTCCACAACCAGGGATGATTGCCCGCAACTGCAAAGGATTATTAGGAACACCATACTAATACTGTGTTTGACCCCCTTTCGCCTTCAGAACTGCCTTAATTCTATGTGGCATTGATTCAACAAGGTGCTGAAAGCATTTTTTAGAAATATTGGCCCATATTGATAGGATAGCATCTTGCAGTTGATGGAATTTTTTGGGATGCACATCCAGGGCACGAAGTTCCTGTTTCAATACATCCCAAAGATGCTCTATTGGGTTGAGATTTGGTGACTGTGGGGGCCATAACTAGAAAACATAACTAGAAAATACATAAACTGAAACTGAACACATACCACATAGAAGTCACAGGGGAACGGAAGACGTAGACAGTACAAGAATACGACTCAGACTGACAAACACAAGGAGCTTATAAAGGGAAGAAACCCACATGTGCACACAAGACAGGACAGGCATGTGACAGTTATAAAGACGTGTCGTGGCGCCTTTAAAATTCCAACACATATACACCAACGGCGGCATTCGACGGCATCGTGAATGTACATACTGATTTAACCCTGTGCTACAAGATACACACATCGTGCAGCTCTTCTGTCAGAAGTCGATTCAAAATTGAGCTTGCTCGTATATAATGTTCACATCTGCCTGGTGTGAGATATCTGAGACACGGCGCTGAGCTTCAGTCCGGTGTGCGACCCCCTTTAGGCACAATCGGCTTAAGAATGTGCATTTTAGGTTTATTTATCAAAATATTATTTTATATATTTGTGTCATGTTCTGTGTTTCGATCACAGCTTTTAAATGTTATGAGAGAACGGTTAATTTACGAATGTGTAGTGTAGCCTAGTTTTGATCACTTTATTAAAAGTGATGTCTGTGTGCCGTGTGTAAAGTAAAATAAAAATAGTCTTAGCCTCCTGCTGACTAGTGTCCTGCCCTTCCCAACCCGTTTATACCGTTTATTTTTTTCCGGTCTATAATTTACACACACAGATGATTCAACTATCGGTCGACCATAGAGAGATTCGAAAATTCTGATTCGAATGTGTAAATCCTTAGTCGGGGACACCCCTAGTATTCACGGTAAAATTATTTATTATTATGTAATCATGCCGTTGCCACAATTCATAATCGCTTGTCCGTCTCCTAACATTTAAATCGATTCACAAACTTTAACCAGATAAGCATCCTACGTTCAACAGGCGGTACAAGGATCGTTATGAGGTTAACATGTCTAATATCCGCGGAAAGCTGAGATTCTCGCGATTTGAACGATGTAAACCATTTTAAGATACAATCAACAAAGCAGATACAATGATTTGATGTGTCAGACCACCCCATTGCGCTTACTCAGAATAAAATCTGGAGAAACTCAACAAAAACTGGAGAAAATCATTCCACCAAACACGGTCTGGTTACACTGTAAAGGGTCCAGTCAATCCAATTCAGGGCAATATTTAGTCCATAACACAAGTATATGACAATAAATATCCATGGAGCATAGTAGCATCATTTCACATTAGCTGATGGAGCAATCAAAGCATCGGATTATTCTGTCCATAGTTCTATGAAAACATGTAAACAGTCGCAATGGTTTGCTATCTAAATAATTGCTGAACTCTCCCCTTTAGATAGACCCCTCATATGAGCCAGTCAGTGCATCTAAGGGCTATCCACAAGTCTAAACAGCCAATTAGCACTCCAGATGCAGAAAGGTACCACCCTCACTTTGAGTGGCAATAATTAGATCCAATTGCATAAGACTTCTAAAATGACGGTCTTGTCTGATAGCTAATGAAATTCTGAAAAGATAAATATGCAGTTTTAGCATGACTAATCAACCGGTCAGCATACAGGCACGTGCGCAAAACTTGACACCAACTCCTGCACCTGTGCGCTTAGCTTTGACACATTACCTCTGAGTTGTCTGCAATGTTTACATCGAATTGAAGCTTGGATAAAGATTATTAGTTACTGAGGTATGTGTTTTGAGGTGTTTGTGTATTCTGTGCGCTCTTGCGCAAGTGTACGTGTTTGTACACATGAGTATGTGTTTGTGTGCTCCTGGAAAGGTGCATTTGTTTGCATTCCTGTGTCTATTTATGTGTGTTTGTTTGCATTCCTGTGTGTGTACGCATGCACCGGCGTTTACGTCTGTTTTTTGTGTGTTTGTGTTTCTGTATATATACTTGTGAACAAGTAAACAACAGTAGAATACAGAAAAGATGTAAATGATTTGTAAATAATTGTATTATTATTATTATTATTATTATTATTATTATTATTATTATTATTATTATTATTATTATTATTATTATTATTTATACAGACAATCATCTGACATCGAAAAAGATGAAGACCTGGAGCCAGTCAGCAAATAAATCCAAACTGAGGGGCATGACAGCACATCAGAAGAGGAAGCCCACATCACAACTTCTCAGAAGGTTCTGCTAGCAGAAAACCCAGAGGCAGAGGATGGGGAGAGGGAGAGGGAGAGGGAGAACTGGGTGCTGAAGGACATCTCTGTTCCACCAGCAGTGAAAGAGTACAACTGGTATGTATTATATAATCAACAATCTTTTATGCTATTTGTCACGGATCTGCTGGGCTCCTCCTCTTTGCTCTTTCCTGTTCATTACGTCTCCCCTACAGGTGATGGAGCACAGGTGTGGTGTGTTATGCTTGTGATTGCCTCAAGGATCGCGTGAGGTGTGATTGATTCCAGTATCTTGGGCTTTAAAGATCTCTCCAGAGCTGGTTGAGGAGGCCGCCGCTTCTCCTTCTCTCCCGCACCGTTTTGACATTTTTGTTTCCTTTTGCATGACACTTCATATCACTTATTGTATATAGGGCTGCACGTTTTCAAGTTTTTCATTAACCGTTAACCGAGGCCCTTAGCGGTTAATACTCGGTTAACCATAGTGTGCGTCAGGGTTATTTTTAGCTTATTAATTTGACGACCGCCATCTCCGTAGTGAACGCGCCTATAGAGAGAAATGCACATCATGGATTACACAATCAGAGAGTAGCCTATTTCTTTTCGTTTTAAATTGTTAAAAGACATTTCAAGTTTCTTAAGATCTATTTCATGTCTGCGAGGCGTACGCTGAGTTTCGTTTAATTAGGATGAGATGCGCTCCAGTTCACGAGCAATGCGAGTGGCCGCCTGCACGATTAGAGCATGTAACGTTAGTAAAATATGCAGCCCAGAATGATTCACACAGACTCAGCGTTTGACTTTGACTCGCGCGGCTGATGAGCCTCTCCCGGCAGAGAGTTCAAGCATCTGTGGACTCGTCCCTTCAGCTCTGGCCATCTTGCTTTCAGTCCGCGATTAGCTTTTTTGTTTTCTTCATTACAGTTAAAGTAACGTCTGCTTTTCTCTAGTCATTCACAAGTTTCTCACTTCAAACTTTCTTTCTTCTGATCCGTTATGCACAGCGCGCGCGGCTCGCGCTCTGCTTCTGCCCTAATGCGACTTTTAGTCCAGTGCGACGTATGTTATTTTCCTCTTCATGACGCATATTTTGACTGATGCGACTCATACTCCGGAGCAACTTATAGCCTGAAAAATGCGGTAAGCACTGCATTGCAATACTTGCATTTCGCCCCGTCACTCTCATTTTCAATGTGCTCCCACGCTTTCTTTGCCCGCTTAGAAAGCTGGTCATGACTTCTTCTTGTGGATACTACCCTAACCCTATGGATACTACAAATGTCTGGGAGCGCTCTGGCGGTCTATAGGGGTGCAAACATATATTACAACTAAATTCAAGGCACGTCATTGACGCCACTTAACCGAGCAAAATGTTTCACTCGGTTACGCAATTTTTAACGGTTAATCGGTCAATCGGTTAACCATGGACACCCCTAATTGCATACATGTTTTATTTCTCAACCTAACATATACACTGACTTTATTTAACTTGCATTGTTCATTATTTATCTTTAATAAATATATTTCTTTAAATGAACACTCCGCATGGTCTTCCCTCTCTGTTTACATAGCCTGGAATAGGCAGAATGTAACAGATTTGGGGCTCGTCCGGGATCTAAACGACATCGGTAAATATAATTCTTTTTTTTTTCTTCTCTTCTTTTTCTTTTAATGCTTATAACTAGGTTTTGAGTAGCCTAGGTGTTTAAAGTGTTAAATGTAGATCCGTTTTGTTTAGTTGCGTTTGATTTGGAAAGCGCTGTATACGGATCTTGTAAAAGAACTGATACAGTTCATTGAACTAAACACGTTGTTTTGAATCGTTGGGAAGAAGCATGGGGAGTAATTTAAATTTGTTTTTGTTTTCGTTGTTGTTGCGTGAGAGAAGGAGAATATTTTGTTAATAAGTGCCAGGGCTGTTTCTGAAGAGAGCCAGGTTGGGTCTGCACTGCACATTTACAAGATTGAGTTTGTTGATAAAGTTTGGATAACATAAGTACACAGTCGTGGAAGCCTGCTTTAACGACATTTTGTCGGGGGAGTTTAGGCGCCGCTGATATTGTGTAATAAAAATCTCTGTCCTTGAAGAGGATTGCTGTTTTTTGTTGTTGTTTTTTTTTCTTTTAGGGTACTTCCTTTTGTCTCATCTTGATGCGCAGTGTTGTGGCCACACTTGCATTGTAAAAGGTGAGCTTGTTTTTTTTTTCTTTGGTAGCCTATAAAGATTGTATGCTGTAGAGTTTCTTTTTATTTGTATGGCTAGTTTAGAGGATTTTTTCGTAGCTCCATCAGTGGAGGTTTTGAATTGTTTGACAAAGGATCAGCTACGTCAAGTTTGTGAACATTATAATTTTGATTTGGGCTTACCTAGAACAGCAAAATTGGCCCAGATAAAAGTGTCAGTTCAGGCAGAATTGGTTGTTAGGAATATTCTTTCATCACCTGCATCTCTAATTATGGAGGAATTAGCACTAGGAGAAGAAACGTCGACACCTCTTTCGGCAGAGTTTTCCAAAATGTCACTTACGTTTGAGCAACAGAAAGTGTTAATAGAAATGTAAAAGAAAGAGAGAGAAGCTCAACGTAAAGCAGAGCAGAATGAAAGGGAAGCCAAGCATCAATTAGAAATGGAAAGAGAAGTGAACGTGAAGTGGCTTTAGAACGTCTGAGACTGGTCACTGAAGGTAGGCTTTTATCTGATGGGGATGAGGATATGGCTCCTAGGGGGTCGGTGCGTCCCCCTGATATATCCAACATGGTTAGGTTGCTTCCAAAGTTCAATGAGAGAGGGATCCAGATATTTTCTTTTCTTTATTTGAGAGTGTGGCTGATGACCGTGGCTGGTCTGACTCTGAGAGAACGTTGTTACTCCAAAGTGTTTTTGTAGGTAGAGCGCAAGAAGCATTTATTGCGTTGCCTGTGCCAGACAGGAAAAACTATGTAAAAGTAAAAGAGGCAGTGCTTAAAATTTATGAATTAGTTCCTGAAGCTTATCGTTTGCGGTTTCGTAGCTGGAGAAAGGGAGACCAACAGACGTATACAGATATAGCGAGAGAGCTGAATAGCCACTTTAATCGTTGGTGCTCTGCAGTGGGGGTCGCTACTTTTGGAGAGTTGTCTAATTTGATTGTTTTAGAACAGTTTAGAAACATCCTTCCGGAGTGAATTGCTATACATATATCTGAGCATAAGATGAAAACAGCAGCAGAAGCCGCAGCACTTTGACACATAAGTATAGTTTAAAGGAAAACAGTGCCAGTTCCTGAGAAACAGTAATGTTTCTCAGGAACAACATTTTGGACGTTTCCATAAAGTTTTGAGGCCTTCTTCGATAGGGTCATCTTCAGGTTCATATTTGCCACATGCTCAGAGTAGAATAGATTCACATGCTAATCGGTCACACAAGGGTACTGTGGGTTTTCACAGAGTCTAGGTTTTCTGCTTTTACCCCTGCTAGTCAGGTTAAGAAGGATGCGGATGTGTGTCGATACTGATTGGACAAGGGGCACTGGAAGAAAGACTGTCCTGTTTTAAAGGGGGAAAATCTGAGAAATGGTACTGATGTTGTTGGGGGGGGGGGGTCACGCTTGTTGTATCCGAGTCAGCTATACCTTCTAACGTTTTAATGGCTGAGAATGAGGCTAAACATGAAGGGGTTCTGGCTTCCTATCCCCTATCAGGCCTGAGATCTGCTGGGGCTAGTGAGAGTAACGGTAGTGCTGATTCAGTTGAAACAGGTGGAAGTGGGTTTTTTCCTTTTGTTACAGATGGTTTAGTTTCACTGGTGGGTAATTCCAGCCAGGTGCCAGTTAAAATACTTAGGGACACAGGGGCGTCCGAGTAATTTATATTGGAGTCCGTTTTGCCTTTTTCTACTGACTTGAGCACTGGGAACAATGTTTTAGTCCAAGGAATTGGGTTACAGGTTGTCTCTGTTCCATTGCATAGGATTAATCTGCAGTCCGATTTGGTACAGGGGGAAGTAGCAATAGCAGTCCGTCCTTTTTTACCTGTAGAGGGCATACATCTCCTGTTGGGTAATAATCTGGCAGGAGAGCGTGTTTGGGGTGATGTACCGCCCCCTGTAATTTTTAGGAAAATTCCCTCCATTCCAGCTGACAGTGGTGTTAGTAATCAGAATTTGTCTGTCTTTACAGCTTGTGCAGTGACACGGGCTATGAGCCGTGCCACTAATGATGTTTCACAGACTAGGGAGTTAAAATCTGTTATTTTGCCTAATCTACCTTCTTCTCTCTCTCTCTCATAGTGATTTAGTGGCAGCTCAAAAGGAGTATGCGACATTGCACTTTCACAGTTTATTTCCATCTTTGGTATCCCTCACACTATACAGTGTGATGGAGGTTCTAACTTTACGTCACGCATGTTCAAGTAAGTGCTTGAGCAGTTACATGTGAAGCATCAGCGTAGTAGCGCTTATCACGCCCAGAGCCAAGGTGCTCTGGAGCGTTTTCGTCAGACATTGAAGTCGCTTTTCAGGGGTTATTGTGTTGAGCTTAACAGAGACTGGGAGGAAGGGCTCCCATGGCTAATGTTGGCAGCACAAGAGGTAACTCAGGAGAGCACGGGATTCTCACCAAATGATTTGGTCTTTGGCCATAGAGTTCGTGGGCCTCTAGCAGTTTTGCAGGGGGAATTAAAGTGTCCTGAGTCTCCTGTTAATTTGTTGGACTATG
The DNA here is from genome assembly GCF_024679245.1 of Pseudorasbora parva. Classification (NCBI taxonomy): domain Eukaryota; kingdom Metazoa; phylum Chordata; class Actinopteri; order Cypriniformes; family Gobionidae; genus Pseudorasbora; species Pseudorasbora parva. Next base: position 23,682,160 of record NC_090194.1, on the reverse strand, counting down.
TAAATGGTTTTCGTCGTAGGTTGTTTTTAGCCTGTGAGATGGCGACTGACAACCTGACGAAAGCCCAACAGAAAATGAAGAGTTGGTACGACTGTCGGGCTGAGCCTAGGGTGTTCAGTCCTGGTGATCAGTTTTTGGCTTGATTGCCGATAGCCAATTCCCCTTTCTTGGCAAAATACACAGGTCCCTATAGGGTTCTTCGGCAGGTGTCAGACCTGAATTATTTACTTTCTATACCAAATCATAAGACGTTGTACACAGCTCTGTCACATTAATCTATTGAAGTCCTATTACAGCAGGTCTTCGGCCTCTGGGGCAGCAGAGTCTGGGAACCTGGTTATGCCTGTTTCTTTAGCGGTAGCTGTAGAGACTCCTGGGGCCTCCCCCTACATGGTGGCAGCAAGTAGTGGTGAGGAAGTAGGTCCTGATAGCGGTGTTTTGCAACATCGTTTGAGGAATTCTGAGAAGTTGGCAGACTTGAATACTTTGTTTAGGCATTTGTCAGATGAACGGGCATCAGAAATGATGTCTTTGTTGCCTGCTTTTCTCTCTTTGTTTTCAGACACACCTTCATGCACTCCTTTAATTGAGCATGATATTGATGTCGGTGATGCAGAACCAATAAGACAACGGTTCTACCGGGTGTCACTAGACAAGCAGCGACATCTAGAGGCAGAGGTGAAGTACAGATAGATAATAACAGGTACTTCACCTGACAAGGTGCCCTATGAGGAAGGGAAGAAAGTGCTAAAGGCCCAGGAAGACCACTCTCAACTGTAGACAGTTTATGTGCCAGTTTAGGGTCTCTCCTGTCCAGACTCCGCATGCTGGTCGGCCTTCCGGCTCAGTGCGGGGGGGCAGTGGCGGCAGTGGCTCAGTGGTTCATGTAGGTTGTCTACAAACCGAAAGGTTGGTGGTTCGATCCCCGGTTCCATCTGACCAAGTGCCGAAGTGTCCATGAGCAAGACACCTAACCCCAGCTGCTCCTGACAAGCTGGATGGTGCCTTACATGGCTGACATCGCCGTCGGTGTGTGAATGGGTTAATGCGAGGCAAAAATGTAAAGCGCTTTGGAGGGCCATAGGGTCTGTTAAAGCGCTATATAAATGCAGTCCATTTACCATTTACCTTCGAACACCGCACCCCAGCCAGTGAGAGAGGTGTCTGTCGTAATCATCTGACGATGGAAGACAACCCCCATACTGACACCTCAGAAAAAGAGGGTCTCACCCCACTGATAGAGCTCGAGAACAACTTTGCGACACTAGGCGATAGGGTGATCCTGTTGATCGAGCCCCCACAAACTTCATCCAGCAGTGGAACGGTCTCATTTGAAGCAGACCCAAAGGAAGCACTTGGGAAGCTGTGGCCATGAGACCTAGAAGACAGACACATGATGGCTGAGCGCGAAGCGGGCCAGACATGTCCTGATGCTGGAAATCCGGGCAGGAGCCAAGCGGGCCTGCATTGACACGGAATCCAGACATACTCCTAAAAAGATGGTCTGTTGGGACGGTATTAAAACACTCTTGCCAGTGTTCACTCTTAGGCCGTGTGTCCACCAAAGCGTTTTTAGCCAGCAGAAAACGCTAGGCGCTCTGCTGAAAACGCCTCGCTGTGAGCGCTTGAGAGCGTTTTGACAGGCAGCGTTTTTTTTCCTTTAGTTGAGACTCTTTGTTTGTTATGTTACGGAAAATCCGTGGAAGTCTTACTAATTTCACAGGTAATTTGTTTCTGTATTGATTCTATATAAAACTGCAGATACAATGTAAAGTATTTGCTCTGGCTTTTGTTTTAAATCATTTTGTTCCGTTATTATTGCTTGTTTTCATCTGATGACGACATGCAGAATATGGCAGTTGGTCTGTGTTGCATTTGTCCCACCCCCTCCTCCACTGTGATTGGACGGCTGAGTGAAGAGTGACAGTGCTGAGCGCTGCATTTTACTCAAAGTTGAACATTCTTCAACTGTCAGCGACGAGTTAAAAACTCTGAGCGTTCAGCCCTTAAGCGTGAAATATTCGCTCAGCACCTCGTTGCGCTCCAGGCGTTCTAAAAACGCGGCGCTCTCATTGAAAACAATTGAAAACTCCAGCCAGCAGCGTGAAAAAACGATTTGGCGGACACACGGCCTTAGGCCAAGAGACTGGACATGGCAAAGCACAATTCAGGTCTATCGAAACAAACCAGTCCCCCTGTACAAACCTGGGCAATGATAGACTTCAGTGTAAGCATTTTGTCACTTTCTCTGATGAAGGAAAAGTTCAAACCATGTAGGTCTAGTATAGGCCGCAGACTGCCATCCTTCTTCCAACCAGGAAGTAATAGCTGAAAAACCCCTGCTCTATATTCGTAGATGGAATTTCTTCTATCGCCCCTTTTAAAGGGAGGGAAGATAGTTCCTGATAAGCCTCTGAGGCGCTGTTTACTACAGTTTGGAGGATCCCGTTGAAACGGGGAAGGGGAGGAGGGTTGCGGCAAAACTGAAGCATGTTGCCTGACAGGGTCATGGGAACTACCGTTGGCGACACCCCTGGCAGACACTTCCACTCGTGAAAGAAGTGAGACAGAGGAAGCAGAGTGATTAGGTGCAGTGACCATACCTGTTTTCCTGCTGAAGTGCAGCGTTTAGTCGTGGAGCATATTGTGAAAAGTGATAATACCCCTGCACACTCCCTTGCTTCTATGCGCTTGAGACCCTTCTCAAGAAAACCCTCATACTCTACTAATGAGATAGACTACTTGGCGCACAAATGTTGAATTACTCTTGACTGACCCCCACACTGGATGTGCAACGTTCACAACACATGTTAGACAGTCTCCTTCCACCTGCAGCTGATATTGTGTAACACTTAAGTTCTCATTCTCCTCCAAATGATTATCTTGAGCTCCTAGATTCAGCTTTTAGTACTGTGGAGGATGGAGATGAGCTTTTTGCAAAGTTTATGAGCAAATTTCAAAATGCTGGTGAAAAACCATAGCAATTTCTTCACAGGCTACAAAAGATCTTAAATGCAGCCATAAAAAGAGGCGGTGTAGCTACTGATGAGCGTGACCGGCATCTGTTAAAACAATTCAATTAAAGATGCTGGGATAATGCTTTAATAACTGAGCTCCAGTTAGAGCAGAAAAGAAACAATCCATCCGCATTCCCTGATTTACTGCTGCTGTTGAGAACAGAGGAAGATAAGCAAGCCATAAAAGCAGTCCGGATGAAGCAACACTTAAGCATTGCCAAGCAATCCTCTGGACCCACAAGACATGTTGTGTCAAATCTTCACTCTGTCAGTCCTGTGACTTCTGCTGAGAAGTGCGATGAAGTGGGAGAACTAAAACGACTGGTAGTTGAGCTACAGCAAGTCTAAGTCAAAGGAGCCCAGTATGCAGTCAAGATCAGCCAAGACATTCACACAGAAGCCACACAGAGATCAACCCGCAACATAAGCCAACTAAGCCAAGACCCTGGTATTGTTTTCACTGTGGGGAGGATGGCCATATAGCATCCCAATGTGATGGTGATCCAAATCCATCCCTATTTACTGCTAAGTAACGCCAGCTGAGAGAAAAGCAGTTGCAGTGGGAGAAAAGTAATAAGTCCCCTGACTCCCAAGATTTAAATTAGTTCCAGTTCCTGTTATGGGACAAAGAGGAACTGGAGAAACTACTCAGCGCCCATCGAGACCATCACCAGGGAAGTGGAAAAAAAAACGAAATTGTTTTATTTGGGAGTTTAAAGAGTGGGATTAAAGGCACCTACAAAAACAAAATATGGACCCAAATTACGAGTACTATTAATAGTGTGGAGGTTGAGAAGCGCACTCCAGCCGTTTAAATAGCTCTTTGGAAGATAAATTACCATCACAATGCATTATTTTAAATCACGTTTTGAAACAATTAGCATTTAATTTCGTATCACGGCACATGTACTGGGGTTTACAATAGTGATGATGATGTGATGTGGAGTACCATTCATTCACATTAATAATTACATGACAATTTGTAAGATTCTTCTTATTATTATGATTATTATTCTTAATGATGCTTGTTATTTAGAAGAAGAATGTTGTTTTTATTGATTTTATTATTATTTAAAAGGAGAAGGTCATTTTTATTATTTTGTCAGTCTGAATTATTTCCCAGTATTTATCCCAATTATCCCAGTAGCCTACGTGCGCAGCTGCCGGGCCAGGCGGGCCTGAAACGTCAGATGAAACGCACAGACTCGCGACTGGAGGAATACATATGCCTACAAATCAAACGCTTTGGTAAAGTCACACAAATTAAACATTGACGTTCATGTTGCACAAAAATAAACACTGAATGTTGTTGTTGTGGTTTTTAACAGTGGGTCATATAGCATATCTTGTCAGTGCATTTTTTGATGTTAGGAATTGTTTTTCTGCTCATTTTTCCACTAACTCAAACGTGCGTACACCACCTCCTGAGCTGGCGTAGGATTTGAGCGTGCCGTACGCCAACATTCATATTGATAAATCTCAAAGTCACCGTGGGTTTGGGTGTACGCAAGGTGTACGCTGGAAATTTGGTGTATGCACTTTTGATAAATGAGGGCCATTGTGTCTGCAAATGGTGTTGAGCCAGATCCTGACAAGATCAAGGCACTAAAAACCAAGTCTGACAAACTTGAATGAACTCAGGTCTTTCCTTGGATTTGCAGGGTATTACAGGAGATTTTCTCAAAGACTTCTCCAAAATAGTGAAACCTCTAAACAATCTTACCTCTGGATACCCTCCGCTTCAAACAATGAAGAAAACCCAAGAGACAAAAGGTCAATTCCTGAATCCTAGAGAGCCATTCAAACAATGTTGGACAGCTACTTGACAGCAAGCCTTTAATGAAATCATCGACAAGCTTACCTCAGCTCCTATCTTGGGCTTTGTAAATCCTAAACTGCCGTACATCTTACACACGGATGCAACCACCACAGGTTTGGCAGCTGCATTATACCAGGAGCAGGCGGGAAGCATGAGGTCGATTGCTTTCGCCAGTAGGGGTTTGTCACTCAGCGAGGGTCGCTACCCAGTGCACAAACTCGAATTCCTCGCTTTAAAGTGGGCTGTGACCGAAAAGTTTGATGATTATCTTTATGGTAGTCAATTCACAGCCGTCACAGACAGTAATCCGCTTACATATGTCCTAACTACTGCGAAGTTGGACGCAGCCAGCTATCGCTGGTTATCTGCTCTTTCTCCTTGAAGTATCGAGCAGGGAAACTTAACCTTGTTGCAGATGGCTTATCTAGGCATCCTCATGAAGTAACTGCTGACCATGTCTCAAGAAAGGAACAAGAGAGGATTGATAAGTTCCTAACCTTACATCTTGAGAATCCAGAAACAACAAGTCTTTCAAGGGTGAAGTTGAAGCCATCTGTGAAAAGCATATGATTTGCTCTGTGCCTGGAGATGTTATAGAAGGTGCAAATGATCGAGCAGTGTTAGTTCAGTCTCTCGCTATGAGTTCTAGTGCTGTGCTAAGCAGCTATGAGGAAGAAGAGCATGAAATCTCACTCATACCTCATCTGTCAGTTTAGGATCTCATTGATAGGCAAAGCGCTGACTCAACCATCTCTCAGCTCATTACTCACCTGAAAACAGGCGAGAAACCTTCTCACACCTTGAGATCAGAGCTCCTGGAGCTTTCTCTTATGATGAGGGCATGGAACCGTTTTGTGTTTCTAGATGGGGTGTTCTACAGAAAGAGACAGGATGGAGAAGTTCTGACTTATCAGTTGGTCTTACCCAAAGAGTTCAGAGCAAATGTTCTGACAAGCCTCCATGATGAGATGGGCCACATGGGGATGGACCGGACCATTGATCTAGTAAGGTTCTGCTTTACTGGCCAAAAATGGCTTTTGATGTTGAACAAAAAATCAAAACTTTGTCCTCGTTGTGTCAGAGCCCACCCAGAGAAAGCAGCTTTGCTTGTCAATATACGAACAACTCGACCCCTAAAGCTGCTGTGTATGGACTTCCTTTATTTGGAGCCGGATCGCAGTAATACCAAAGAAATACTTGTGATAACATAATTTTACTAAGTATGCAATGGCAATACCAACAGCCAATCAGAAGGCTCAAACTGTCGCCAAAGCTCTATGGGATAATTTCATCGTCCCCTATGGGTTCCCAGAAAGGTTACACAGTGACCAGGGTCCCGATTTGGAGGCACACACTATTAAAGAGCTCTGTGCCATCTCCGGGATTAAAAAGGGAAGATCCACACCCTATCATCCACGTGGTAATCCTGTGGAGAGATTTAACAGAACACCCCTGAACATGCTAGGTAGCATGAGTGACACACAGAAAACTCACTGGCGTGACTTTGTTAAACCTCTCGTCCACACGTATAATTGTACGAAGAATGATGTCACAGGATTCACCACTTACGTACTGATGTTTGGGAGGCAGCCCCGACTACCCATTAATCGAGTTTTTAGTCTACCTATCACCTCCAAGCAACTGTCATACTCCCAATATGTGTCAAACCTTAAAAGCACCTTGAGGAGAGTTATCAAATTACTACTTGCAATGCACTCAAGAATGCTTAAAAAGGAATATGATGAGGTTCGACAAGCATGTTGTTGATTCTACCCTGGAAATTAGTGATAGAGTCTTAGTGAGACAAGTCCATTTGCGAGGTAAACACAAACTAGCTGATAAATGGGAACCATCTGCTTACATTGTAGGACGTCGATCTGGTAAACTTCCAGTATATACAGTAAGACCTGAAGGAAAAGGAGGATTAGTGCGTACCTTGCATCGAGATCATCTGCTTACTTGTGGATTTCTCCCTGTGGCAAGTGAAATGGTGTCTTATCCACCAAAACCTGTTTCAAAGCCTAGAACACATCAACAGGCCAGAGATGAATATTCTAACGAGGATGGTGCAGAAGAAAACACTGAGTCAATGGAAGATGAAGTTCCAGAGTACTGGCTAAGAATCCCTACTGTTGAAAGGTCTGATGGAGAAGCATTGGCTACCTTAACACCTACCTTGCATCTTCCCATAGGATGTGATCCTCAAGTATCTTCAGTAGCTCCAGGTGATGAGCATCTTCCTGTGGTGATGGATCCTGCTGGACATGCTTGGACAATTCACACACTCAAATGCCTGATATTATGAATCAGTTGACTGAATCAGATAAAATGCTAGAAGAAGATGAATTGTCAGAGAGTCAGCTAAGTGGAAACTTACCTGAAAGTCCAGCGGAGGAAGAGAAAAATAAAAATGAAGTGGAATTCGGAGAGGAAACTGAAATACCAGTGGATAGTTTGTCCAATGCTGAAAAGATTGAACTGTCTCAAAAACCAGAATATTCAATAAGACGTTCAAAAAGGAAAAGAGAAAAGCCCGAAAGACTGCAGTATAGAGAATTGGGAAATCCACTAGTATCTGTTGCCCAAGGACTTTTTCATGGCCTAACCACTGCCTTTAGAAACTCTCAAAATGGGCTTAACCTTGCTGCACCCTTATCCCCAACCTTTGATGTGCCAATTACATGCCAGCCAATAAGAGCTAATGCAAAGGGATGTGGATAGATTCTGGAAGGGAGGGTGTAGCACAGGTGATTTAGCTACATAGTGACAAGAGATACAATACATAACACACAATAGTACAATAGTGTTTTTAATAATTTATGTTGATTTTATTAAGATTCATCATTTATTTCATTACAAAAACAAGAAGAAGAAACATTTCTGAAAGAAAGAAGTGAAAAGAAATTGTTTTTTCTGTGTTCTAATTTATTTTTGAGTTTTCATTTGGTTTCATCATGTACACTCCTGAACAAAATCTTAAGACCAGGGGATTCATTTCAAGTTTTACACATTTCGCACTTGTGGATCATAACCGGGTTGTAAGTGCTGATTCAAAATGCCAAAAGAAGAAACAGGAGCAAGAGACAAAAAATAGAGAGTAGGCAATTTATTGAAAACTGCATTTAAACTGAAACAGGCCGTTCATCAGCTGATCAAAAGTTTAAGACCATAGCCATAAAAAGGTCAAATCTGGACAAAAATATGGCTTTCATGGCATTGTCCTTCAAGCAGTCATACTGTCAAGATCTCCTGATGGCAAAGGCAAAAAGGCTTTCTCTCTTTGAACGTGGCAGGACTGTTGAGCTGCACAAGCAAGGCCTTTCACAACACGACATCGCTGCTGAGGTTGGATGCCTCAGGACATTTCTTAAAAAATCCTGAGAGTTATGGGACAAAAAAGTCAAGTGGTAGACCCAAAAAGATTTCACCTGCACTGAGCCGCAGGTAGGGCTGTCGCGGTAACCGCACTATTGTAAAACCGCGCTATTGACAAGCCAACCGCAGAGGAAGGAAAGCAACCGCAGAAACCGTGGCAACCGCAGTGTTCAGTGCTTTTTTTTTTTTTTTTGTGGCCTTGTTTTACAATTCATCATGTGCATTTGATGTTAAATAAATTAATAATGATACAAGAGTGTTACTACTGTCATTTTCCCGTGAACTGTTTGTATCCGGTGTTTCGTTTATTTTGAATAGGCCTACTGAAACGATGGCAGATGCTCTCGTCCCAAAACCTAATGCCACCACGTCGCTATTTTGGGAACATTTCGGCTTTCAACCCAATGAAAAAGGCGAGCCAACGAATTTAAATGAGCCGATATGCAAAATTTGCAGCAAAAAGCTTCCTGTGACACAAGGCAATACATCTAATTTGAGGCGTCATCTCGCTAACTGTCATCCAGCCGTTGAAGGGCAGCTGCCCCCTCAAGCATCAGGTCGCGGAGCAACTTCAAAAAGAACAGCTGAGGCCGGTACCAGCCGACAGTTAGGAGTAGTTGAAGCCTTTGCAAAATCTGTAAAATACAGCCGTGAAAGTAACAGGCATAGATATATAGATATATATCATAAATATCTAGTTCAGGAGATGGTTCCGTTCAACACGGTGGAGAAACCAGCATTCAAATCAATGCTTCAACAATTTGACAAGCAGTACGAGTTGCCGGGCAAAACATACTTTTCAGAAACTGCTGTGCCGAAAATGTACAGCACAGTAAAGACATCGATCAAAAGCAAGCTTATAAATGTCGACTACTTTTCTGCCACAACCGATATGTGGTCAAGTGTCAATATGACTCCTTATATGAGTCTAACGGTTCATTATCTCAGCAAGGAATGGACTCTGAAATCACGCTGCCTTGAAACGGTGTTTATGCCCGAAAACCACACATCCGACAATATTTCCGATGCGCTTCGGCACGCATTTGAAGAGTGGTCCCTGGATGAGAAGAAGCTGGCCTGTATCACTACAGACAACGGGGCCAACATCGTTGCAGCAGTCAAAAAGCTGAACTGGCCATGGCTAAACTGCTTTGGTCACAATTTACATTTGTCAGTTACAAATGCAATGGCAAGCGTCAAGGACCGCACAGCCCGAGCAATGGGCCTGTGTCACACATTGGTCAGTACATTTTCTCAGAGCTGTTTGAAGAGAAGAGATCTAGCGAAAGCTCAAGCGGAACTTGAAATTCCTCAGCATGGGCTCATACTGGTAAGTTATAAAATAACTTATAAGCTAAAAAAATACAAATGTAATTATATGAATTAAATTATTTAAAAAAAATAAACAATATCTATAGCTTACTGTCAAATAGGCTAGGCTACTTGTCTGTTGCTGGATTAAATGTTTGTTTTTTGTTTTTTGTTTAAAATAAATGTTTTACTAAATAAAATTTAAAAAAATTACATTAAAAGGTCAGATATAGCCCTATATAAATTAGGCTAATTGCAGCTCCAATTTAACGTCCATATAAGTTTGTGCACATTTAAAGAATATGCATTCTTTTGCAGTCAGGATAATTTAAATGTATTTTTTGTTAAGTAAAATATATATTGAAACGAATAAATAGCCTAATTTAAAATGTAGCCTAGCCTATAATTTATTTTGGTAGGCTAATTATAGGCTAGTAGATCCATTGGCTAATTCTAGGCTATTCAACGTTCCTTGTTCCTTGCTATCTGCAAGAGGAGTGCATCGACGCCAATGCATATATTAATATTTAATATTTAAAAATATATATATATAATATTTTCGTTTGTTCTCTTTATTTTCACATGGTTTTGTTTTCACACGTTGTTTTAATTCTTTCATTTTTGGAACATGCATTTTCTTTTTTTTATGATACGTTAAAATTATTTGATTTCTTTTATTTTTTAAAGGCATGTTCTTGTTGCTGTTTTGTATTTAATAAAAAGAAAAGTTTTAAAACGTGTCTCTTTGTCAGTTAAAAAGCAACAATTTATGCTACATAACTCAACAACAGAGCTTTTTATGCAATAAAATCAGGATAACTTAGGTTTCTAAAAAATAAAATAATAAATAAATAAATAAACGGCGGTAAAACCGCATACAGGCGCTATGGGCCACCCATAATAACCGCAAGGTAAATTTTCTAACCGCGACAGCCCTACCCGCAGGATCTGAAGGGTTGTCCGTGAAGACACAGGTCGATCCTCAACCCAAATTAAGGCCCTTACTGATGCTGACTGCAGCCCAATAACCATAAGACGTCATCTTAGCAGATGACGTCTTATGGTTATTGGGCTGCAGTCAGCATCAGCGAGAAGGGCTTCAAGAACAAAAAAACGTCTTCAAAGGCCACGTCTCCTCCCACGACACAAACTTGCCCATTTAGAATTTGCAAGGGAGCACTAAACATGGGACATTAAAAAGTGTAAGAAAGTTTTATTCTCTGACATGAAAAAATTTAACCTGGACGGTCCTGATGGCTTCCAACGTTACTGGCATGACAAGGAGATCCCACCTGAGATTTTTTCTATGCGGCCCAGTGGAGGAGGCTCCATCATGATCTGGGGTGCTTTTTCCTTCAATGGGAAAATGGAGCTTCAGGTTGTGCAGGGGCGTCAAACGGCGACTGGCTATGTGGATCTGCTGCAGCGGGTATCCCTCTTGACCGAGGGCCCCCGTCTGTGCGGTAATGACTGGGTCTTTCAACAGGACAACACTGCAATTCACAAAGCCCGCCTGACGAAGGACTTCTTCCAGGAGAATAACGTTGCTCTTTTGGACCATCCTGCATGTTCCACTGATCTAAATCCCATTGAGAACATTTGGGGATGGATGGCAAGGGAAGTTTACTAAAATGGATGTCAATTCCAGACCGTGGATGCCCTTCGTGAAGCCATCTTCACCACATGGAGCAACCTTCCCAGCAGCCGCCTGGAAACAGTCGCATCAAGCATGCCGAAACGAGTTTTTGAAGTGATCAACAAGAATGGTGGGACTACTCACTACTGAGTACTTTTTTGACACTTTTAGTACTGTTGTGCATTTAGTTTTGGGCTATGGTCTTAAACTTTTGATCAGCTGTTGAACGGCCTGTTTCAGTTTAAATGCAGTTTTTAATAAATTGCCTACTCTCTATTTTTTTCTCTTGCTCCTGTTTCTTCTTTTGGCATTTTGAAGCAGCACTTACAACCCGGTTATGATGCACTAGTGTGAAATGTGTAAAACTTGCAATGAATCCCCTGGTCTTAAGATTTTGTTCAGGAGTGAATGTGAAAATAGAGTACTGCCCCTTTAAGCCTGCTCTTTCTATGCTGCATTCCAGTTCGTTTTTATCGTGCCCTTCACTCGCAAACTTCCCTCCGTCTCGTTCACTCGGATGTGCGTCATTGCTTACGTTGCATGAGTGCCCACTACTGGTGGAAACTTTGCAATGGACTGAACTGGAACGCCCTAAGCCCTTGATCACTTGGAATCCACTTTGGAGTTGATTTATTATTTATTTTTTTCCTTTATGAAATTGTTTAATGCAACATTATATATGTATATGGATGTGTTTGGGTTGTTTTAAATGTTTTTAAAAAATATCATAGAGTTGTTTGTGGTGGGGTAAATTAAACGCGATATGGTGACGTCACAAACGTGTTGCATTGTGGTATATGAAGCTGCCTGAAGTGTACATATGAAGTAGACTCGCTCACTTGGTCAAAATCGAGGGAGCAAGGGTCTGTCCATATAAACTTCCCTTGTCCACTTTACGAAGTGGAACGCACTTCAAAATGGCGGCGGGGATTCCCCCAAGGCGAAGTGCTTAGGGAAGTTTGCAAGTGCATGTCTTAATGTGGAGTGGAATGCAGCACTAGAACGTGCTCTGGGGAGAATTGAATCCTCCATTTTGAGAAGAGTGTTAGAGTAGAGCTCCTGTGGCTGTTTTTGTCAACATTGCTATTTTGAGACCAAATATTTGACAGAAGTTATCACTAAACAAGGATTTGGTGAGTGTTAATGTTTTTTGTATGTTTATGGTTGAAATGAGACAAATGCTGGTTTAATAGCGATCAGTAAATTTGTTTACATGTAACTGTGTGATGACATTCTAGAAAGCCTGTATTTTAAGAGTAGTCTTGAGTTTATTTGAATGTATATATGGTTTAATTTAAGTTTTTAAACCGTTCTCAGGGGACTTCCTGGACAATTAACCAGGCCCCTTCTCGCATGCCAGCCTGCCAAACTCGCCACTCCTTGGGGGGGTAACTAAGCTGAGCAACTAAGTGCAACGTTCAGCTTGGATGCTGGACAGGTGGAAATCAAAAACACTGCAAAATTACATCCACCTCAAAGCGGATGGATAAGGCTGCACCAAACTTTTGGATCCTTATTGACACAGAAAAGTACAGTGGTGTATGCACAGCAGCTATGAAGTTTGCTAGCCTGTTTGGTTTAACCTATCTTTGTGAATCAGCCTTTTCTGACATGAACTTCATCAAGAAAAAACACAGAAAACGCCTCACTGATGCACATCTGCAACTCACTCAGAGTTGCAGTGTCAACCAGTTACACCCCAGATTACAATACACTGGTGAACAGCATGCAATGCTGTTTCGAAAAGGTTGGTGACCCCTGCATTAGTTTAACGACAATTTGAATCCTTGCATAATTTATTTATTTTTAAATATCAACTAGCCTAATTGAACACTTGGTGTATTACAACTTCAGAATTATATTCATATAGACTGAGGGTGCTTTTCACACTAGAATTTTTGGTGCGCACCCGGGTTCAATTGACTTCAGATTTCGGTTTGTTTGGATAATGTGAACACGGTCTTCCGAACACGTGTGCACACCCGCCATCCATACTCTAGTCAGCTTAAAAAGGTGGTCTGGGGTTGGGTTAATGTGAACTCTGGTTCGGTTTGCAGCTGATGTGAATGCAATCATACATACGCAGGAGTGAACCACTATTAATGACATATGATTTGATAAAAAAAATTGTGTTTTGTGTGCGTTTCACTCATTTGCCTGACCAGCGTCACTGACATACTGCAAGCAGAGAGCTGTAGATCTCATTTCTGCTCACCTTTAACGTTCTTTAGAGCCTTTGCAGTGCATTCGCGGCAGATAGACGCAAGTGTCGTTACATATTGAAGCTTTGGTAACAAAACCAAAAAAAGAGGTTCAAAAACAAATATATAAAAGTGACTGAAGCAATGCTATGCATTTCGCCGCCTTCACGCTCGCTGTTGTTACTAAGCAACCGGGTAAACAGCTGCTGCTTTGATGATGCAAACGAACCCTGGTTCGGATGCAAATAATATAATATGAACACAGTCCAGTGGGGACAGGGAGAGGGGGCGCAATCGAACCAAGTGTGAAAGCACCCTTACAGGTATTAATGTTAAGGTACAAATGCCAGAGTTACAGCATCTTCCTGTTTCAAACATTTTGCTGAGAAAATTAAAAATATCTCGCTTCCTGTTGGGTTTTCAGATTTTGCTCTGGGGACTTTTTTGTAGGTATTGGGCTGTTACATGTTTCTACCGAATTTCATACTTGGTGCTTGTACATGTACATACGCTGTTGGCGCTTAATTAAAATTTTGTAGGTGCCGCTATCGAGCTATTTTGCTACACCTAATTCTGAAACCCATATCAGATAAATTTTCACCACTTTTGACACGTGCAAAGTTTCATGAGTTTTCGAGAATGTTAGGCTCTCATAAATGCGATTCATTTCTGAAAAGAAGAATAACAGACTGAGCAATTGCAATAGGGTCCTCACACGATCTGTGCTTGGGCCCTAATAATAATATCTTGTGATATGTGATTTAAAAGAGAATTCTGAAACCTGGTTGAGACTCCCTGGTGTAAGTGTTTGTTTTGGATGAGTGCAGGTCTTCTTACCAGTCTTTCCACTTCCTGTTCTCGAAGTCTCTCATCTCTTTGTCTCTGATGATAATCTCTGAGCTCTTCTTTTCCACTGAGAGAACTGATACTGCCCCTTCTCGGCCCCATGCCAGGTCCCAGGCCTCCTTTACCAAATGACATCCGCCTTTCTCCTACTCCTAGATCCAAACATGGGGCAGATCCTACAGAGCAAAGACTAGCCCTGCGAGAACCGCTTGTAATGTTGGCTATCACAGTCACATCTGGAGGTTTTTCCAAGAATGGAAGGCTGTGTCGTGGTTTGGTGGTACGCCTGGGTGGCAAAGAAAGCATTGGGGCATCTCCTCGATACAACCGGGGCAGAGAGCGACTATGTCCCCCCAGGCCATTCAGGGAGCCGGTGGAGTATTTCCTTTGGCGGAGCGATGGTTCAACAGTGGACTCCCCATCTCGTGTTAGCAGTCTCCGCCCCAAGCGAGGGCTGGAGGGCATGCTGGCCGCGCCACTTGGACCTCGGCGAGATGAAGATAGAGCATCAGTCATGTAGGAGGTAGAAGAGCCATTCCACATAGAAAGGAGTGAGCTAGCTGTGTTGGGATGTCGTCCTTCCGAAGGGTGGCAAAGAAACATATTGTCCTGCGATTGGTGTCGGGCACGGGTTTGGCTTGGGACTGGACTTATGGGACGCTCTGATTGGTGGGGTGATGGCGGCATGCTCAGGTTGCTGGAGGGTGTGTAAGGGGAGGGGACTCGAATAGAAAGGGGTGGACGGTCCTGTAGATAGGAAGAATCTGAGTGGGGACTGGAAGGGGGGGGCAAAGGGAGGTAACCACGGTCTGCAGTAGCCTTTAAGCTGGCCTCCAGAGCAGACTTCTTGCGCTGCAAGCTCTCCATCAACTCCTGAAGCTCTGCCTTGGAGCGTGTGCCACGAACACTGGATCCAACCAAAGTGCTGGCATTAGAATGAAACTTTGTTGTTTCTGCAGGGAAAAAAAAAGAAATTTATGCCTGTGCACATTTAAACATGGTGCTCTGTCATAAAAACAAAATCCCTTGTATCTGCAAACATACAATAAACATACAATAAAGCTCTTTCTGATTCTGATTCTAAAAAAGGGTTGAGCCAGGTTTCATTCCATCATTCATGACAAACTTAAATCTATCAAATCATATTGATTATGGCAGTGATTCTGAGGTTTGGGATCTCATTTTCAACAGATAATGATTAAAGGTAAAGTGTGTAATATTTATGAGAATCTACTGACAGAAATCCAATATTGTACACATAACTGAACCTGTTAGGTTTATTGTACACAAAGTCCTATAAATCCTTATTGTACACAAAGTCCTATAAAAGTAATTTACCTAACAATTCCTCTCATATCTAGAGGTTAAAAGACTAAGCCAAATGACACATCTGGAGCTATGCACAATTTAAATGCAAACTGAAATTACATCAAGGAAATGAAAGGACATTTAACTTGAAATATTCAAGAGTTTTAACAACAAACCCTTGATGCAATCTTCTTGATCTAATACAAAAGCTCAATGTTTGGACAGGTTATCATAGACACATGCACAAAGAGGTTTACAAAATCTGACAAAATAAATTAGATGTGTTCTTGCTAATTTTTAGGTTTTATTGAAGTTCAAGAGTCACATGCTCAGCTGACTACAGCTTTCTCATACAAATCTCAGCCAACACAAATATGGATGCCTTTGATATCTAGGGGGAAAAGCGTTGTCTAAAAATGGAAGAACCAAATCCAGAATGGGTTTGTACTTTCTGGCACGGAAGCAGAGGAAAGGGACTGGGTCAGAAATCTTCTGTGAGTTTGATTTGTAGGAGCAGTGGTGGTCTCTGTCAGACATACGTGTGGACCATCTGTGCTCCAGAATGTTTATCTGTGTTTTGGGTTGTAAATCATTTTAGCTAAGTGGTTGACCTGGAGCCATATGGAAGGGATTTTACATTATCATTTATTTGCAGCTGCAGCTACATGGTGGTAAGATGACTGCTTGTATTAAGGTTTCTCAAGGTTTCTCAGCCAACACAAAGTCCACAGAGAAAGAGAGAGAAATAAAAAAAGGCAGAGGTGGCACTTTCTAGGAATAACACTGTGGGTCCCATGACTTTTTTTAAGCATTGGAGGCATAAATCCCATGATTTTGTATAAGATCTAGAACATAAACCATTGTGTAACAAAATTAAGCGAAACCGAACAGTATTTGTTATTTTTTACCTCATTTCCCAACAAATCTCATCTAGTGTTCCCATCCGCTATTACTTACATTTACATTTGCATTTATGCATTTAGCAGACGCTTTTATCCAAAGCGACTTACAACTCAGGAGTACAGGAAGCGATCTGTCTAGAAGAGGCAAAGAAATGCAAAAAGTGCCCTAAATACCAAGATTTGTATATTACTCAGAGTAGCAAAAACCAGAAAAAGGGAAGAAGAAAAGAGAACTTTCCGTTTGATAAGGTCAAAACCGGCGTGATCATTCATATATATATATATATATATATATATATATATATACTAGGGGTGTAACGGTTCACAAAATTCACGGTTCGGTTCGATACGATACACTGGTGTCATGGTTCGGTTCGGTACGGTTCGGTATGTTTTAGATACAGCAAAAAGAAAAAATTGGCAGATAAATTACCTTTTTTTATTATTTTTTTATTAAAACTAACAAAGTATGATTTTTTTTTTACATTGAACAATGATGGAGCTATACTTTACCCATCTTCTGTGTAGTTACAGGAATAAGACATTAGCTCTTTACATTAGCGTGTGCGGTGCGCGTTGCAGGAGCCCCACACCCTGTAGTGCTTCCACATATGCTGCGTTTGCAGTCCGCAACTGATCCGCTGTTGCATATCACAAACACAGCATTTATTCATTATTTTTTATTTAAAATCCAAAAGTTTTTACTGAACATGCCTCGTCAGAATTCCAATTATCTTTGTTTACTCTTTAATAGAAGTCAGGTTACGTAGCCTACTACATTTAAACAACATTTTATTAAATTCATTTATTCATATTTATATACTTTAGATTTAGCTCACACAAGTGGCAAAACATTTAAACATAGTTTATAGCCTAAATCACAAACATTTTAAATTAGAAACTTACAATAGTATATTCAAAAACAGCCGACTCTCGTTATCTTTCGTTTTTACACCCTTTTAAAAGAAATCCTACAGGTCAAAAAGAACTTTGCTTTTCACCTCCAAGAAAGTACGAGTGCTCTACATTATGGCACTTTTTTTTTTTACCTAAATGCCAGGTAAGGTGTCGTTTTGTTGCTTTACTTGAGAGAGAAAAAGCCATGTGTTGACTTTGAAACAAGAGTATATTTTACATTATATGCATCTGTGGTGAAATTACTAGATTTTCGCGTCAGTACATGTTTATTTTAATGCGAACAATGTTCTATCACTTTAATGCAGCAGTGCAGCGCAGCAAAAAATACTATAGACTCGGTACGAAAACGATCCGTGCACTGCTGCAGACGCAACGCTCCTGGAACGGACTGACAGACCGCATCCGCGTGCAGTGTGAAAACTGTAATCCGTTAACATGGGTACGGGAAAAAACGCACCGCACACGCACTGCAGACGGAGTGTGTGTGTGAAACGGGCGTTAGGTCTCATATCCGCGGCTATAAATGGACCACTCGCCGCGGTGATGTCTTTTGCCATTTGAATAAGTTGGAAATGTCTGTCTAAATGCTGCGGGGATAGTTTGTGGGATAGTTTGTGGCTGTTTCTCCTTTTTATCGTCTTGTTGTCGGCGTAAATGAGTTGATTGACATGACATGAATTATTCCCGCTGCTGTACCATCAGCAAATGCGACATACCGTTGTTTTTGAATCCATCACTCTTGCCAACACCATCATAGCTTACAAAGAATCCAAAGTTCACCCAAACACCAGACCTGTTGGTTATTGGAGGATCTTCTATTTCTGGTTTGTTAAACGCAATAGCCATTTTGCCACGAGCATTCAGCGCGTAGCCTACTGAGTAAGCGAGCACCTGACGAGCAGCCTAAAACATATTTGGTGGGTTTTTTTCTTTCACTTCGGCGGTGTCAGGGGCATTGGCTGTTATGTCGTTTTGGTTATTGGGCTACCTTGTTGAACGCATATTATTATATTTCACACACTTTTATATTTTCCAAATCTAATTAATTAGTCCAAGAACCGTTCGGTACATGATGCGTACCGCGTACCGAACCGAAAGCCTCGTACCGAACGGTTCAATACGAATACGCGTATCGTTACACCCCTAATATATACATATGATCACGCCGGTTTTGCCCTTATCAGACGGAAGTAATGACGGATGATATAGCCCAAGTTATCAAAAAAAATTAAACTGATCAAACAAATACAACAAACATTATTTAATGTATAGGAAATATATAAATAACTATTTTGCCCTTAATTAGCTTAGCTGCTTCAGAACTAATTTAGGCGAAATTTGTTACTCATTACAGCTTTTTCTAAATATAATAATTTAAAAATATACTTACTGTTTAGTGCTAGAATTACAAATGTACAAAAACCTGGGTTTTAAACTATTAAAACACATCCCCCAACTTTATTTAAATTTAATAGAAAATAAAAATAGTTTGACCTTTAAAGTGGCAATCAACATTCATAAACCCTATTCGGACTGGATTACTTTAACATGGGGAGATGGGGGTAAAGTAATTATTACCAGAGGTTCTATGTGATTTTAGTCACGTATGTGCCATTACAGTAATCATTATGGACAATGTCAGTAAAGATTATTGAGACTTTTACCTTCTGTAAAAAGGTCCGGAAAAATGACCTTGGGTAATAGTAATCCCTGAAAAATGTATGGTAAAATCCTGTAATTTCCTGTTTAAAAGGTTTTTTTTAAAAGCGCGTTTTGCGAGCATGGAGGCGCTTGAAGCATTCGGTTGCGTTGTAGGTGGTGGGACAACTCTGTGGCAAACCTCCAGTATTTTC
Source organism: Pseudorasbora parva (assembly GCF_024679245.1). Classification (NCBI taxonomy): domain Eukaryota; kingdom Metazoa; phylum Chordata; class Actinopteri; order Cypriniformes; family Gobionidae; genus Pseudorasbora; species Pseudorasbora parva. Next base: position 23,662,974 of record NC_090194.1, on the reverse strand, counting down.
CGCGGACCATTCAGAGCAAAAAGAAGATCAAAAGCACTTATTAGAGGCACAACACTTATTTTAGCTCTAGAAAAGTGTCTATTAGCAACACAATCCAATTAGAATTGTTAGACTGGACCTAATTGTTTTATAAAACAATACATATATATATATATATATATATATATATATATATATATATATATATATATATATATATATATATATATATATATATATATATATATATATATATATTAGGGCCGGGACTCGATTAAAAAAATTAATCTAATTAATCAGAGGCTTTGTAATTAATTAATCGAAATTAATCGCATTTTAATCGCATATAAATATTTTACCTGAGAACAATGAGAAGTAATTTTTCACATGTATTTTTAGTATACCATTGAATAATGACTGAATACATAAGCTTAATAAACAAAATATTGTTTATTTATTTCAGTCCAGCAGACCAGTGCAATGTTTACCATTAAGTGTAGCAAAAGCATATTTGTGATATTTGAGGCTCGATGTGCTGCGGTGATACGCTAATTCCTTGTTGTATAGCAGGGGTGTCCAATCCTGCTCCTGGAGGACCACTGTTCTGCTGAGTTTAGCTCTAACCCCAATTAAACACACCTGTACCAGCTCATTAAGGTCTTATTAGGCATACTAGAAACTTTAGCAGTGTATTGAGGCAAGCTGGAGCTAAACTCTGCAGGACGTCAGTGGCCCTCCAGGACCGACTTTGGATACCCCTGTTGTATAGCTTGCACACAACCATGCTCTTGTCGACGCTTCCATCATTTCGTTTTTTAAAACTAAATTTCCCATCCACGGGGCCAAGCAAAGCGGTCTCATCAGCTTCTTCGTTCATGTTCACTATGGTTTGTTGTTTTCATGGTTGTTGTCGTGAGTCGTGACTCATGAGCGCTAGTTGGTGTTCCAGTATAATCGGTCCGTCAAAACTCATTCATTGAAAAACGTTCCGCGGGGCAAAAATAAGTGCGATTAATTTTTTTTTTTTTTTTTGCGTAATTAATTAACGCGTTAAAGTCCCGTAGTTAATTAATCTTAATTAACGCGTTAAAGTCCCGGCCCTAATATATATATATATATATATATATATATATATATATATATATATATATATATATATATATATATATATATATATATATATATATATGAGTTCAGACTGGCGCATGTTGTGTGTTTGCTCACGTGATAACAGCAACGTCATACGCACAATGACGAAAAGGAGGTTACTGAGGTGCGTAAAGCGAGTTACTCCTCCCACTTCTGCTAGTTTTACTGAGATGTCTTGTCCCATGCAAATTGTTCATTAATATTACAGACGTCCTGAGGTCAAATTACTTTACCCCCACCCAGTGGTGGAATGTAACAAAGTACAAATACTTTGTTACTTTACTTAAGTACATTTTTCTGTACTTTACTTAAAGCTACACTGTGTGATATTTTCCCCCATCTAGTGGTAAAAAGGTATATGACCATCCAGTGAATAATAGTTTCTGTTCCTCTCAATTCTGATTTCGTTTTAACTCCTACGGTGGCCGATTTAGTCCAAGATTAACATGCAAATCCCCTCTTCACATTCGACACGGTGCCATCGAGTGTTAAAACGCAAAAGGCGAAGCTTGAAATTATGGGTATGTCCCTCTTTGGTTAATGTACTTTCAAGATGGAGGGGCAACATGGCGACCTGCATTCGAACCTATAGACATAATATACGTAGACGCTGCCTATTGGAGCGGACGTATCAGCACGGCACCATCTTGGATGGGCCCCCAATGCGCCGCCGCCCACATTTATTTCTACTGAGGAAGATGTATTCTCAACTACAATGATCCTAACTCCCCGAGTTTTTACCGGATTTTCACACGGTTTGGTTTGTTACAAACTGCAGAGATTTAGTTATGATACAGGATAGGGCTGGGCGATATGACGAAATATATCGTCTGGACGATAGAAAATGTCTATCGTTTTATATAAGGCTCTATCGCTTACGCCACGATAAGGCGTATAAGGCGATAAGGCCACGATAAGGCGGACACGTATCCAGTCCGTGGAGTGGAATGGCGAGCAAGCGAAGACACCTGAGCCAATCCATTACCGGCCACCTGTAGAGGCAAGTACATAGTCGGATACAGGCTCCACTCGGAGGTTATAAAACCTGACGAATGTGTTTGGTGTCGCCCAGCCTGCAGCTCTGCAGATGTCTGTCAGCGGAGCGCCATGTGCTAAAGCCCAAGAGGAGGCCACACTCCGGGTGGAATGGGCCCTGACCCCAAGGGGACATGGGCGTCCCTGCTGCTGGTAAGCCAAAACAATGGTGTCCACTATCCAGTGAGACAGCCTTTGCTTTGAGAGAGCCTTCCCTTTCAGCTTCCCACCATCACAGACAAAGAGCTGGTCTGAGGTCCTGAAACACTGCGTCCTGTCTACGTAAGCGCGAAGGGCGCGTACTGGACAGAGCAATGCCAAGGCTGGGTCTGCCTCCTCCAAAGGCAGCGCTTGCAGGTTCACCACCTGGTCTCTGAACGGAGTGGTGGGAACCTTGGGCACATATCCAGGCCGGGGTCTCAGGATCACGTGAGAGTCAGCCGGCCCAAATTCCAGGCACGCTTCGTCAACCGAAAATGCCTGCAGGTCCCCTACCCTCTTGATGGAGGCCAATGCGGTCAGGAGCGCTGTCTTCATAGACAAGAACTTAACATCTACTGACCGCAAAGGCTCAAATGGGGCCCTCTGCAGAGCACTTAGAACTACTGAGAGGTCCCAAGAGGGTACGAGAGGAGCACGAGGAGGATGTAGTCTCCTCGCACCCCTCAGGAACCTGATGACCAGGTCGTGCTTACTTACCGTTTTCCCGTCCAAGAGGTCATGGTAGGCGGCAATAGCGGCCACATAAACCTTCAGGGTGGATGGAGACAGCCTTCGATCCAACCCTTCCTGGAGGAAAGAGAGCACAGACCCGATCCGGCACTTCCAGGGGTCTTCTTGGCGAGAAGAGCACCAATTGACGAAGAGGTTCCACTTCAACGCATAGGCCCGTCTCGTGGACTCGGCCCGAGCGGAAGTGATGGTAGCCACCACCGGAGGTGGTAGGGTACTCAAACCTGCCGCGTCCCGTCCAGGAGCCACGCGTGGAGGTTCCAAAGATCGGGACGCGGGTGCCACAGGGTGCCCCGTCTTGAGAGAGTAGATCCTGTCTCAGAGGAATCGGCCAGGGAGGGGCTGTCGCAAGGAGAACTAGTTCTGGGAACCAGGTCCGGCCGTGCCAGTACGGGGCGACCAAGATGACCTGCTCCTTGTCCTCCCTGACCTTGCACAGAACACGTGCAAGAAGGCTCACTGGGGGAAACGCATACTTGCGTAGGCCCTGCGGCCAGCTGTGCGCCAGTGCGTCCGTGCCGAGCGTGCCCTCGGTCAAGGAAAAGTACAGGCTGCAATGGGACGAGTCGTGGGAGGCAACAGATCTACCTGTGCGTCCCCGAACTGATCCCAGATCAGCTGGACCGACTGGGGATGGAGTCTCCACTCCCCAGGGATAGGCTGAACCCGTGAGAGCTCGTAGGCTGCACGGTTCAGGATCCCCGGGATATGGACAACACGAAGGGACCTCAGGCGCTTCTGACTCTATAAGACGAGATGGCGGGCGAGTTGAGACATGCGGTGGGAGCGTAGACCGCCCTGGTGGTTGATGTACGCTACTACGGCCGTGTTGTCTGATCTGACCAGAACGTGTTGGCCCTTCAACAACGCTAGGAAGCGGTGCAAGGCGAACCGAACTGCCAGCAACTCGAGGCAATTGATATGCAGGCGGCTCTGGCTCTCTGACCAAGAGCCAGCGGCTGCATGTCCATTGCACATGGCACCCCAGCCCGTGGTGGACGCATCTGTTGACACAACAACATGCCGGGAAACTCATTCTAAGGGCACACCTGCCCGTAGAAAGCTGAGGTTCGACCACTGGGTGAGTGTCTGTCTGCAGGCCTGAGTCACTGGGACCCGGAGCGTGCCAGACTGCCATGCCCATCTCGGGACTCGATCGCGAAGCCAGTGCTGAAGCAGTCTCATATGAAGCAATCCGAGCGGCGTCACCACGGCTGCAGATGCCATATGCCCCAGGAGCCTCTGAAATAGTATCAGTGGAACCGCACTCTTGCTCTCTATCTGCCTGAGGCAAGTCAGCAGTGACTGCGCGCACAAGCCGGTAAGCTGTGCGCACATGGCGACCGAGTCGATCTCCATACCGAGAAAAGAGATCCTCTGCACTGGGCAGAGTTTGCTCTTCTCCCAGTTGACCCGAAGGCCCAAACGAGCTAAGTGGTGGAGAACCAGGTCTCTGTGTTCGCACACCCGGTCCCGAGAGTGGCCCAGTATGAGCCAGTCATCGAGATAGTTCAGGATGCGAACCCCTTGTTGCCTGAGTGGCGCAAGGGCTGCCTCGACAATCTTCGTGACGACGCGAGGGGACAGAGCTAGCCCAAATGGTAGTACGGCATACTGATATGCCCGCCCTTCGAACGCAAACCGTAGGAACGGTCTGTGACGCGGAAGGATGGACACATGGAAGTAAGCGTCCTTCAGGTCGATCGCTGCAAACCAATCGCATGGACGAACGCATTCGAAAAGGCGTTTCGCAGTCAACATCCTGAACGGAAGCCCGTACAGGGATCGGTTCAGGACGCGAAGGTCCAGGATCGGTCGTAACCCACCGGATTTCTTCGGTACAATGAAGTAAGGGCTGTAGAAGCCGGACTTCATCTCGGCTGGAGGGACGAGCCCGACCGCACCCTTCGCCAGTAGGGTCGCGATCTCCGCACGCATGACTGGGGCATTGGACCCCACCATGGTGTACCGGACACCCCGGAACGGGGAGGAGCTCGCACGAACTGAATCGCGTAGCCGAGCCGGATGGTCCGTGCGACCCAGCGGGACAGTCCCGGCAGCTGTAGCCACGCTCCCAGGGAGTGTACCAAAGGGGTCACGCAGAGCACCGGCGTACCCTCGGTGGGGCAGCGAGGCAGCGTTACCGGCCCGGACTCGGGTGGCGTAGCGGCCCGGTGTCGGGGCGGCGGTAACAGCTGCGCCCTGACAGAGGAGACCAGGGAAGGACTCGCGTTCCACTGGGGTCTGCTCTGAGAGGGGGCTGGCGACAGAGAGGGACGAGAGCGGCGTGGCCCGGGGGCGGCGCACACTGCCGTCACCGGTCTCTTGGCGCTCAGGGATGGGTTAATCAGTTCTTTCTTGCAAAGGTTGCTGCTGACCCGTGGGCCAGCAGCTGGACAAAGGATTCTCCCCCGGCCCTCCACCGGGGGAAGGGGCGGACCTGCCACCGTCCCATGAAAGAACTGCCCATCCCAGAGCTGTCCGCGTCCGGAGCGCCGCTGGCCTTATTTTCAGCAGGCTGCTGGGCTGGCGCGGACTGGGACGGCTTCCTGCAGCGCGCCCTGTGGCGTGGCCAGGGTGAAGGCTGCTGCTGTGGCCACGCGGGAGGGGGTCGCAGGAAGTCGCCCTGGCGGCGAGGAGGCTGAGACAACTGTGCCGGCGGCGCTTAGGTGCAGCAGCGGGCCGCCGGGGCAGATGGCCTCAGTCTGCCTCTGGGGACAGCCAAGAACTGTTGGGCGCAGTCCCTGACCGTGCCGCCGATAAGGCCGGCCCGGGATATGGGCGAGCTGAGGAGGCGGGCTCACTCAGCCATCCCACATCGACCAAGTAAGGCCAGTTGTCTTTCCCGGACCACAGCTGTGGACATCTCCTGACCCAGGGGGCGTGTGGTCACCAATGCCGCGCTGGGCGGGATCGGTGGCGGCACGCCTTTCTCGAGGCAGTGTTACCGGCCCGGACTCGGGTGGCATAGCGGCCCGGTGTCGAGGCACTGGTAACGACTGCGCCCTGACAGAGGAGACCAGGGAAGGACTCGTGTTCCACTGGGGTCTGCTCTGCGAGGGGGCTCGTAAGCCCTGGATCAGCTCTGTCCTCGTGCATACGCATCGGGGCGGCAGCTTACCCCATAGCACTGCTGGACTACGCCACCGAAGTAGACGAGCCAGCAGGCTTGGGAGGGCGCTTAGGATAGCCTCACCGCGTCAAGTCAAAGCACTCAGTGGACACCGTAGTGCGCAACAGAGCACCTGACTGAGGGGGAGGGACCCCAGTGTACCCTTAGGCCGCGACCCCTCGAGGGCAGAGAAGGCGGAGGAGGCCACCAAACGGTCGCGAGAAGACCCGGAGATCTCCCGGACCGCGTGCACTCCTCATGCATCTCGGGAGCGAAATGGCATTGGGGGCGGGGCCCCGCAGCTGTCGGGTGCCACCTCCAAGAACCAATCGCTCAACCGCGAGCACTCGTGACAGGGTGGAGATTCACACCAGCCCGAGGCTCGCGGCTGCCCGAGATAACATGGCTGTCAACTCTAGGTCAGATTCTACAGTGCTACCACACCCGGAGGCGGAGCATAGCCGAATCGTCATCCCCAAAGGACTCTAGCCCACCTTGAGATGCGGCAATCGACCTCTCGCCGCTATCTGGAGTATGAACGAAACGAACGGGGCGTCAGCAGACGGTCCCGCTGCTTCAGTCCAACACTCACTGGAAGGGATGTGCAAGAGGGCGGGAGTGGCCCGAATGAATGATCGTCGGGGTTCTTAATACCACAGCACCGCCCTCAGGTCACCCTGGCCACCAGCCAAAGTACCACCTCTCTCGGAGATGGTAGATCGGGGTGTGGCAGAGGGGACTCTCTCTCTTTACAGAGATCATTGAGTCTCGACCACAACATCGCGATGGTCATGTTCCCACAGAGGGAACACAGCACATCCACAAACACTGTCCGAACGTGCTGGGCCCAAACACGTCGAGCAGTGAATGCGTCCCAAAGACAGCAACAGATATCGACCGCACCCGGAAGTGCGCGGGCAACCCGTCTTGAAAAAGACGTGCCACACGCAAGCTCTTTTTGTGAGAGGAAGCTCTGCAGAGTGCCGAAGCGCCCAGGGAAAACACACACAGCTGTTGCAGATCACTGCTGTTGATTGGCTTCTAGGCGAAACCCCCATTCGTCAGTCACTTACGTTACGTCGGAAATGTATTTCTCTCTCACACACACACACACACACACACACACACACACACACAATGGCATGTTGATAAATGTATAAATGAATTAATTTTATATTTTAATAAAAAAACAAGTTTGATTGTTCATTTGAATTTATTTCTCTCTCTCTCTCACTCACACACACACACACACACACACACACACACACACACACACACACACACACACACACACACACACACACACACACACACACACACACTCACTCACTCACTCACTCACTCACTCACTCACTCACTCACTCACTCACTCACTCACTCACTCACTCACTCACCTTCTGTAACACATATACATACAAGCTCCCATATATACTGTACCAGCTCAGAATTATATTTTTTAAAGGCCTAAACTAAACGTTATAATTCCAGGTCATTCCAGCATCTTGCATTACCCTGTCAGGCTTGCAACTGGGACTGGGGAGCTAAAATCCTTTAAAAAGAACTGTTTTGCACAGCTTCTTGCGTATGCTTGCACTCTGTAACTCCAGGGTAGTTAATTTAGCGATGTGGTGCAGCCTTACTTTTTGAAATACAGACACCACAAATGACATAAGCATGAAATGATAATGATGTAAAATTGTAAAATAACCTAAATTATTGTTCAATCTTACTTGTGAAATGTAATCCCATGCAATCTGGTATCAATATTGTATATAATACGGGCATACCGTATTTCCTCAAATAAAAGCGTGTAGACAATTAAACACCGGGCCTCTGATAGTGGCCGGGGGCGTGGTCAACACGAACAAATAAAGGCCGGTCTCAAATAAAGGCAGGGGGATTAATGACATCTCCTAAATGCCATTAATTTAAGGCGAAACCATCCTAAAGCAAAGCGCCACGATGCGAGTCATGCCAGTGTGACACACACTAATCGTGGTCTCTTCTATAGTTAACCTAAAAACTTCACAGGGATTGCTTTGTAAATTAAACTGAGAATATAACGGATGCATGTGCCATTTTAAATAGGCTACTGTAGTCTATGAGAGATGCGACGTCTGAAAATACCGTGTTAGGCAGGCTACAAATATCGGTCTTCACAATGCGTGCACCTCAATCTGCTCCGTCAGTAGTCAGGGCACTGATCAGGGAGTCAGTCCATTGACTTACCGCTATGTCCTGATCAGTGCCCTGACTACTGAACTACGGAGCTGATTAAGACGCACCTAATATTAGCCTCTCGTCTCTTTTATGTCTTAAGGGTGTCGCACCCAAGCCTTGAAGCTCAGCTCCACGCAGCCCCGTCTCAATCCATGTTTATACTTTCGTCGTCTTCGCTGCGCGAGCTTCCGCTGACTGCGCGCGCTCCTCCCCAAATGGATGAGGCGTTTATACTTCACCTAAAGCCACACCACAAAAGAATCGTGTAAAACTCAGTAAACCTTGGCTTGATATTATTACTTGTGACATGAGAACAAAATATGCACTAAATTAACGATCTCTTAAATATTTCCTAATTTCACTAAACTTTAATGTCGTGATTTATTTATTTATTTGCTTAAACCTGGATCTTTAGTTAAAATGGCTTATTTCTGCTTTTGTAGGCTCATTTAGTAAATATAAGCACCTAATTTGTATGTGCAAACTGGGGGCCGGTGTGATGAGACGTCATGCTCGGCTAGATTCGCCGAGAACTCGTTCATCTTCAGATTCAGAAAATGCAAAAAATTACAAAAATTACAAAAAATGCATATTATGTTGTTGTATGGTGATATTTTTGCAAATGTTTCTTTAAAAAATCTATCATACCATCACTTTAAATTGAAAACGGTTTACATATAGCAATTATATTTCAAACAGATGGAATTAGAAATACAGGCCTGCCCCCAATAAAAGGCTGCTTCAAATAAAAGCCGGTTCCCATCGGCAGTTCAGGTAAATAAAGCCCCCGGCCTTTATTTGAGGAATTACAGTAATTGCTCGCTCCGTTGACTCAGATTGACTCTGAATGCTAGCGTTGAGTGGAGAGACCCAAACAATATTGCGGTGACGCTGGATCACGCTCCAGCACGTCATGATCATGTTCAAACCCCTCACCCGTATGTATTTTCAATGGCATATTATAAACTTACGAGAATACTTTATTACTTGAAAGAAGTAAATATACATTAATGAGCACATATATTTTTGGAAGAACTAATTGTTTTTAGCTAAGCTAACAAAAAAGTTACACAGTGTAGCTTTAAGTAGAATCAATAGTCCATACTTTTTACTTTTACTTCGTTACATTTTGCAGCAAATATTTTACTTTTTACTCCACTACATTTCTACAACATTCCGTTACATTTTCTGATCAGTTACAGGGCTTGAGATTAAGGCTTGTTCCAATAATTAATGGATAATAATGTATAATGTATGAACTGACGGTTGCGCTGTTGACAATCATGCAGCCTATCGTGAAAAAATGGAAACAAACCAACGCCGCGCATACAGAGAAACTCAGTAACATACTGCAGTAAATATTCAAAATGTGAAGATTTTTATATTTTATAACATATAATACATTTAGAGAAACATCACATGACACGACCAAGAGTGCTGTTTTCCTGAATACCATCACGACTGAAAATGTGACACTGGTTTCATGACAGTTCCATAAACAATTAATTAACATTAGTCACTTACATTTTAGATGCAATATAAACTGCTTTTGTTCTATTACAGCAGCAAAAATATTTCCAAGATCAGATCATATTTCCACATCAGAACCACAATGCATCTCACAGCAATAGTGTGTTAATGAATGATTCAGCGTTTAAATGAATTGAATGATTGAATGAATCGGTTGAATCAAAGATTCAATGACCTGTTCATAAACGACTGCCTCAATCATGAACGAATCAGCCGTTTGAACGAACCAACTCAATGACTCACTCATTAAGACCTACTGCCACCTACTGGTAGTTTAGTTTCATGTTTAAACATTCTTTCCAACGTTTCTTATTTGTATTAAACATATATGTTTTAAACAACCTCATAACATTATTTAATGCAGTTGTAATTTGTCAATGTAAATTATTTAATTTAACAACCCTATAGCGATATTCAAATTATTAATTTATCAAATTTAAGATTATAAAAGGGAAGCTAAAGCATATCCTATATTTAAGATTAATTTTCATAAATATGAAGATTTAAATACATCAAAGCTGATGAAAATGTTACTTCTGAATATTGATATTTAACTATGCAGATTACCCTGATATTGAGTCAGAATAAAAACTGGGCAACAGATGATAAGCACAATTAGCCTACATTAACCCAAAACTAACTTAATTAAAACGCCACAGCCCATACTGTTTTCTTCTTTTTAATTATTAGAATATAGTTAATAAATTGTTATACAAGTACTTTTACTTTTAATACTTAAAGTACATTTAAAATCAAGTACTTTTTTACTTTTACTTAAGTAGTTGTCATTGTAGTACATATTTACTAAAGTAAATATGGCTCTGGTTATTTGTACTTTTACTTAAGTACTAAGATTCAGTACTTCCTCCACCACTGCCCCCACCTCCACATGGTAAACTAATCCCATCCGAATAGGGCTTTAGAAGTTTAAGCAACTCCTTTCACTGACATTTTTTTAAAAGTACATAACTATTAAGAGCTTAAGGCCCTATTTCTATTTGTGGAAAATTACAGGTAATATTTAAAAGTGACTGGGAAGAAGAAAACAAGAAGGAGATTGGGACTGATGAGCATATTTGCATTTTTATCAGACAAGCAAACAAACAAAATAGCACAGAAGGGCCGAAAAAATTAACTGAACTGCACTCTTCCTTCCCGTGTATAAAACACTGCAGCATGCAGCATGATAATGGACAGGAACAATTAGGCTCTAAGCAAGTGACTGTTTATGAAAAGGCAGCAGAAAGGATCCAAACCAAAGAGCTGATCGGGAGGATGGTGGAAGAAGAGGTCACTCACCCGTACTGAGAGATAGTGCAGGTCCTGCAGTCTTTTCTGGCAGCATGTTCTTCATGTGATTTGCCTCTTCTGGGTGGTTGAAACGGAAAAATATTTACCCAGATAAAGAGTATACCCTGAGGAGAATCACATCACACACACATAATTATTTTAACATAAAAACATTGTGCTCAAGTCCAAGGCCCTGGTAAGGAAATTAAGCCGTAATAAATCATTACCTCAGATGTACAAGCCCACAAGAATGATACACATTTACAGTAGTATTAAAGTTATGACCAAATAAAGTTACATAAAATGACAAAGAGCTATGGTATTTTGAAGAAAAACTCTTTTCCCTCTTCACATCTTGAAACAAATTCAGCTCAATAAGACAGAATGAGAAAAAGAGAGACAGCCTCTTGATTAAGTGAAAAAACAGATCCAGAAAGAGCTCAGATTTCAGATCCAGTTTGAAGTTTCTACTAAAGCAAAGTCCACAGAGTCTTTCAGAAGACTGCAGAATTCAGAATTTTTCCCCTTAAGTCTGGGGGAAATAAAGTGAAAGGAAGCGTGCTGCATTAATGCCTGAAATCACTGTGATCATGAAATACAGTGCAAGATGTGCAGCGCCATCTGTTATCTGTTATATAGCATTATAAAAAGAATGTAATTGAACGTTGTATTCTCTGTGCTTTAGTTCCCCGTATCAGCGCACTGTTAAAGGAAATCCACAATAAGAGTTACATTAGACTAGCGAGGTCAAGTTCATTCGTTCATGCGCATTCGTGTCCTTTTCTGCAGATTACGAACTTGGTTACTCACGTAACCTCGGTTCCCTGAGAGAGGGAATGAGTATTGCGTATGGGAAAAGGTCCTTTTTCTCGAGAATATGAAGCAAAACTTTTATTCATATAAGTATCTATGCAAAACGCAGTGCCGCTGCACAGCAGAACAACAGAGCGAGCTACGCACTGATTGGCTTAGCTGCGGCAACTGCAGGAACCTATGGTGAGGTGGCTGAGAGCGAGCCAATAAGGGTAGAAGAAAACCCGCCGAAAAGGGTCTCATGAATTAGCAGAGGCTATAAAAGACTGTTTCACCATAGGATTCAGGTTTAAAAATTTACTGAAGCAATACCCTGAGAAGCACAAGCACGACGCAGAAAACAACTCCCTTTCTCAGGAAACTGAGGATACGTGAGTAACCGAGTATGTTTCCTTTTGAGAGGTCTCTCGTATTGCGTAAGGGAACCCAATTTAATTTGTGCGTGCTGACTGACTCAACCTGGTCTGAGAAACCAGAGACACTAAAAGGGGTAACAGTGAATCCTTAATAAGGCCAACAAGAGGGGGCTCTTTATAAGGGAATGAATAAGCCCGGATAGGATCGGGCCGTATGAACACCTGACCGGACATAGTCGTGCCTGTGATATGATGTAACATGTTTGTGAAAACAATTTGTAAATGAAGAAGGGGACACGATAGGAAGTAATTCAGTCCTATAGAATGGTGAATGAGCCTATTAAATGGAGAAAAATGTCCACCCGTAAGCAGGAACCTCCAAATTATAGAATCTGATAAAAGTGGACGGAGAGGCCCAGCCTGCCGCCGCACAGATATCTTACATAGGAAGGCCACATGACCATGCCCACAACGAGGCCATGCATCTAGTGGAATGTGCTTTTGATGCCTAAGGGCAAAGGAGACATTAGACTTATAAGCCAGTGAGATAGCGTATAATATCTAGTGTGACAGTCTATGATTCGTGACAGCGTAACTTTTAGTGCGCCACTAAAGCGCTGTTCCAACAGCCTGAAAGAGGGCGAAATGCTATAGATAGTCTCAGTGCTCTAACTGGGCAGAGCAGATTTGCATCCTTTTCGTCTTGTGACACGGGCAGGGCCAATAGAGAAATGACCTGTGCCCTAAGGGAGTGGAAAGAACTTTAGAAACATAAACCTGTTTTGGCTTGAGGACGACCCTAAAGTCACCCACCCTGTAAATCACCCACTCGCTTGACAGAGGCCAGTGCAGCAGAAAAGCGGATTGAGTGAGAGGTGCTTTATGCTCCCAGATTAAAGTGGTTTGAATGGGGAGACCTTCATAGCTTCTAATACTGTGGCAAGGTTCAATATAGGAACTGAGGGGATGGGGGGAGAGGTGGGTTCAGCCTCCAGGCCCCTTAAAGAAAGCGCACATAATCACACCTGTCTGGTACCAGGCAGTCGCCTTCCAAGGAGCCAGAGCTTTGACACAGTTTGAAAGTGGTTCGCTTTGATGCAAAATTGGCCTGATCGCCATGCGTTAGCCGGAACGCGGGAATTCAACCGGCGTAGAAGGGGGCACATGTACAATAGACCCATTTTGAGTACTGCTGATACTGAGGCCATAAGGCCGAGCATCCTCTGAAAATGCTTGAGAAGAATGCAAGCTCTGGATGGAGAGGGTATGCTGTGACGCAAGCCATGCTCTCATTTGTATTGAGTCTACGACTATCTCCAGGAAAAAAATATTCTGGGTGGGAGACATTGAGCTCTTGGCAGCACTGATCCTGAGACCCAAACATTCTAGATGGTTGAGGAGCCAACTGTGCCTCTGATTGGGCTATGACAAGCTAATTGTAGAGGTAGTTGAGTTAACAGTGCTATATGCATGCAGGGGTGCACACTGTATCATGGACACACTGCCTACAGTATAACAGAGGAAAAATCTCTAAATTGAGACTCACTGAGAAGCCTGTAAGAGTGGGGCTCGAACCATCAACCCTGTGTGGAAGTGCACTGTCTCATACCACTGTATCAGTAGCTCTGTGGTGCTAGAGCTGCATCCACGGACTTTGTAAAAGTGCAAATGTCCAGGGATAACCCAAATGGTAGGACTGTGTACTGATAATTCTGACCCTCGAATGTGAATCTCAAGAATGGCCTGTGACAGGGTGCTATCTGAATTTTTGCGTAAGCACCTATCAGGTCAACTGTGAAAAACCAATCCGCTGGGCAAATGTGCGATGTTTACATACTGGATGTTTTTCCCTTTTCACACCATTCTTTGTAAACCCCTCGAAATGTTTGTGCGTTAAAATCCCAGTAACTGAGCAGATTGTGAAATACTCAGACCGGTCAGTCTGGAACCAACAACCATGCCACGCTCAAAATTGCTTAAATCACCTTTCTTTCCCATTCTGACATTAAGTTTGGAGTTCAGATTTTCTTGATCAGGACCACACCCCTAAATGCATTGAAGCAACTGCCATGTGATTGGTTGATTAGATAATTGCATTAATGAGAACAGGTGTTCCTAATAATCCTTTAGGTGAGTGTACATAAGCCATTGTATACTGTGATTGCTAAGGGTTTGAAAGTTTTACGCCAAACTCATTGATTATTCATAATATGTCGTACTCTGACACATGCTTCCATCCTCCCGCAGACTATGAGCGAAATACTATGACTATGATTTGATATACCAGGAATGGCCTGCCAGACCTGGACTCGTGAAGCGTGCGTGGATAATGTTTATGTTTGGTGGCGCAGGCTTTGCAGTGGGCGCGTGCCTCACATAGTGCTCGTGGCGCAAGTGTGCTTTAAAGTGGGCACATTTCCTACATAGAAAAAGCTCTTTTTGTGATTTGTTGTAAATAATGTACAGTGGCGCGCACTGTGTACTGGGCACAAACTTATTAGAGTACTCATGGCACAAGGAGTAAACGCGCAACAACGTTAGTGTGCAGAGCGAGCGTGTTTGACCACAGGTTAGTCGACTACAATATTTTCATCTCCAGCCACTTGAACTAAGGGAACTGGGAGAATGTAAGGAAGTCCAGGTGGTATTGAAACCATTTTACAATGCCGTTATGCTCTAGTCTAGACCGAGAGCACATGTGCAGAAGAGTATGTTTGACAACAGGCTAGTTGACTGCAATATTTACATCTTCAGTCACCTGAACCAAGGGAACTGGGAGAATATAAGGAAGTCCATGGTGGTTAGAGCCCTGCACGGGCCTCAAATCTAGGCCCTTGCCTGGTCCTGGCCCGAGACGCTGAGACCCTAGCCCGGCCCGTGTCCGACGGCTTATCAAAATTCTCGGCCCGTGTCCGACTAGAGGCCAAGTTTTTTTTTTTTTTTTTTTACATTGTTACAGCCATTAAAATTGTTTTTAATGTCAAATTAGTTCTATTTCTTTATACTAAAGAAATATTAGTTACATTTCTTTATTAAGTTAATTTAGATAAATGTTTAGAGCAATTTTTTGTTTGTTAAATGAAAGTTTTTAAGTGATGACCAAGCAACCAGTGGCCGACAGTGAGTTAAAGGGATAGTTCACTTTGAAATTAAATTTTGATGTTTTAGCTTGCTTCATGGGCATCCGAGATGTAGGAGTATTTGTTTCCCCAGTAGTTTCAATTTTGATCATTTTAGCTCAAACCGTTCTTGTCTGTGCCTCACATAATGCAGGTCTATGGTCACCACCTCAAAGAGCATACACAGAGAAGTCCAAATTAAACAATCCCAACATCGTAAGTACACATCAATGGCATAAGACACGAAACGAGCGGTTTGTGTGAGAAAACGAACAGTATTTATATCTTTTTTACCTCTTGTACACCACTACGTCCGACTGATCCGAGGGCGCGCGTGCGTTTTTCCTGTGGTGTACAAGAGGTAAAAATGATATAAATACTGTTTGTTTTCTTACACAAACCCCTCGTTTCGTGTTTTAGGCCATTAATGTGTACTTACGATGGGGAATTCTTTAATTTGGACTTCTCTGTGTATGCTCTTTGAGGTGGTGACCATAGACCTGCAATTATGTGAGGCACAGACAAGAACGGTTTTTGACCTAAAATGATCAAAATTGAAACTACTGGGGAAACAAATACTCCTACATCTCGGATGCCCATTAGGTAAGCTAAAACATATCAAAATTTAATTTCAAAGTGAACTATCCCTTTAGCCGTATGTTTAATCGATTTAGCCTCTCAAATAAACTCTTGACTTGTCTTGCCTATAATAAAATGCATAGATATAAAACACTTCAAGCATCACAATGGTTGTTAATTTAGCCTACTATTACCACCACAGTTAAAGGCATTTTTGACAAGCTGAGGCAGGCTGATACAGCTTGCAAAGCGCACCTGTAAACGAAACGAGCTAAACAATCTAAACAAATTAAATTAAAAAAAAAAAAGATTATGCAGGTTGTATTATACCTTACACCTCCACAAAATGAATATAAATCAGATCTTGAATTCCCGCGGTATATGCTCATTTAACAGAGTTCACATCAACGAAAGGAAAGGATTCAAGATGCATTTTATTCATGAGCTCAATTCAAATTCAAAGACCGCAATATGAGAAAGCAACCTAAGCACTGGTAAGATCATTTAGTCTCATTAATTTTTATTGAAGATCATTGTGTTTTTGAGCACCTAAGATTTACTTTAAGTTTCATTTACAGCCATTTACGTTGGCTTGCTTTACTCATTTGCAGCGATGCGTGTTGCAGTGGCAAAATCATATCTATCTGACTACAACATATAGCCCATAACATGCTCTCACACATTTATTTTTTAACTGTTTGCCAGGAGTAAAATTTACACGTGGTTAAAACAACCAGATAAATTTACATTTGTCCGGTTTCATCTGAAATGCTTTCATACTTCTGAATTGATTTGTTTAGTGATCGTATTAAATAGGCTATGTCTCGAAAGAATCTCGGAAGGCATTTAGGCCTACTCCTGGTCATTTCGCAATCACATAGATACCTGGTCAGAGAAAACAAATGAAGGAACCAGTTGTAAAAAGGCCTTAACTCTAGCAGGTGCGCTGAAGAGAAGCGCGCTGCTGCTGGCACGGACTCTTAAACCCTGTGCGAGCCATGTCTTGACAGTCACGTAAGCTATATGGTCTCATGTTGTTTCCATCAGCGCAGCACATCTCATTGTTCTTTCTAATTAATAAAATAAATATAAAACAAAGGAGAAGCCTAAAAAAGGCCCGAAGCCCGGCCCATGTTTTAGGTATGATGTAAAAATTGGCCCGAAGCCCGGCCCTGGGGGCGTAAAAATGTTGGGGCCCGTCAGGCTCAGGCATGAATGCAGGGCTGTAATGGTGGTAATCTGGCCGCGGCGGGATTTATGAGTGATTTTGTGGCATTGAATTAACAGTGCTTATACCGAGGTACACACTGTGTAGTGGACACATTGCCTACAGTGTTAAACCTCTTCAGCTGCCTGAATAGAGGGGACTGGGAGAAGTGATAGAGTGAAAAAGGCGCAGGGCTTGGCAGCCATGTTACGACGGCGTTATGCTCTGACAGTGAGCACATGCTATAACGCATGTCGCAGTCTAGTCAGTGAACACGCGCTGCCATAAGGTAGCCATTTTACAATTTCCTTGGCAGTAAGCGCGCGCTGCAGTGAGAAACAGCTGTGACGTAAAGCCTAGTTCAGACAGCACGATTTTCAAACTCGTAGGGTCACTGCTCTTTTCACACTGCGTGACTATCTGGGGTATCATTCAGTCACTGCTGTGTTCACACTGCACGATGGTTTGACGACAAAGGAGTTCACACTGCATGACTGAACAAGAAGAAAAGAATCACCGACAACTCTCTTTCACCCGTGCGCAAACTACGTTTCCCAACTACGCGTGCGATGTGACAAGTAAACAACGCAAGATCATACGTGCGTCAGACCGGAGTTCTCACGCGAGACTTGGAATTGTTATTTAAAATTATAAACTGCACAAAAATTGCTTCAAATTGTATGTGCGCTGATTTGTGGAGAAAAAGAAATAAGATTATGGCGGAAGAAATTGTTGGAGAGACAGAGGGAGCCAGGATTGTGTTCTGCAAAGACAGTTTGAGGTAAATAAACAATTTAGTAATGTGCTGCTGCTGTGGCTGGATGTGCAAATGTTTGGCCTTTGTTTCTGTTTGATATAATTGTAAATATATCTATTAAAATACTGATATTTTGCTCTATAACTCCTCCCTGAACCTCCTGCTGCCCTGTATCTCACTCTCTCATTGGCTGTTTGTGTAATTTTCAGTCAGAACGCAGTTCACACAGCAGGAGTTTCAATCGCCGACAGGTCCAGATATTTAGCATGCCAAATATCTCACCGGCGTCAATGCATATAACATTGAGCCCAACACAGCGGTAAATCTACATTAACTACATTCACACACTGGCTTATCTTTTTAGCTGTAGTGGGTGACTTAAAACAAGCTAACGTTTCCAAACAATAATCAATAAAACATCGGACTTGTACATTGCTATCATAATTGTTTGTCTTTGGTGATGTATTAATGACTCAGCATCGCCAGTATCAAAAGAGAAATAATTTCATTCGATGTTTAAAATGAATAATGTGTGTGTCGGTGAGATGCACGGTGGACCAATCCAATGTGAGGCAAGAGAAGGGGGACTCAAAATGTTTCTTAACTTAAAACGCTTTTTTTGCCCGTTTGCATTTTTAGTGTTTTACTTACACAATTAAGTATATATAATGCAATATTGAGCTTCTTTTTTTTTTGTTCTATTTCAGCTGCGAAAATCGTTCACAGCAGAACTGTAACACGTCTCACAGCAAGATGTGTGTTACTGAACGATTCAGCAGTTGAATGAATCGTTTGAATGAACGACTTAATGACTCACTCATTAAGACGGCCACCTGCTGCCACCTACTGGTAAATTTCATGTTTAAACATACTTTCCACATGTCTTATTTGTCTATTCAAAACTACAAATCTCAAAACATTATTTAATGCAGTTGCAATTTTTCAGTGTAAATTATTTAATTTGATTGGTAACAGGCCTTATAGTGTCTTATTTTAATTTAATGTATTGATCAAAATTACAAATATAAAACGAAACCTGAAGCATAGCCTATATTTAATAAGATTAAGGGAAAATGCCCTTTATAAAAGGTGAAAATATCACAAATTTAAAATGATTTAATAAAAATAAAAACCACAAATATGCTGATTTAAATATGTCAAAGCTGATTGAACACTGGTGAGAATATTGCTTCAGAATAAATTATATTTACAACACACACACACACACACACACACAATATGCAAATATGCCTTTAAACTTTAAAGAAATTAAGATTTTACATGTATCGTTATATTTATCGATATCGGCTGATATGGTAAATTATATCATGATAATTTTTTGGGGCCATATCGCCCAGCCCTACCTCACACTAACACGGTAGCATAATGAGGGTCCTACATACAAACAGTTTAATAAGAAGATACTTTATAAAGACAGTACATTACGTGTTTACAGACAGACGCCATCTTGGAAAAGTCGAGCCACGAACGCTGTGCTAAGTGAGCTGGTCAATAGGAATTAAGTTTGTGAAATCTAATTACATGGAAATTTTTATTTGTATTTATTTATTTTCTCTGTTGCGTTCAGTGCTTTCTTCCAGAAACAACAGACCATATGAGTACCACGAGTAATTGAGTACTCATTTTTGAGACCTATCGATGATCGAAATGAGAAATTGACAGAAATTCCCATCCCTATTTAATACATCCATTTCTAAAAACAGATGTATGGAAACATACCTACTGTCTCTCTCTCTAATACACCACGTCAGGGGCGTTTCCTCCGAAGAGGGGCAATGCCTCCATCGCATTGTACGATAAGCCTATTACGCCATTCACGCGATAATTCGTGCCTTTCATTTTTGTACATGTTTCACATTCGTATTCTGCAAATAGTTCTGAATGAATAAGGGGCTGTTTACACAACACCGTTTTCAACTTCAACTTTTTTGTGTTTTGGCCATTTATTTACATGCCAAGGTTGCTTTGGGGCCCGAAAATGCAAACTTTTAAAAACAGGATCCAAAGTTTTTGAAAACGATACCCTTATCATCTCCGTGTAAACAACAAAAATGTGAAAGCGGTGATGTAATGTGCATGTATATTACATGACAGTCTATAGGCGTATAGTGTTTCTTTAAAAAGTGACCACCAACTACCCATATTGACAGAAGAACACAGAATTGTTGACATTTTTGCAGATTTATTAAAAAAGAAAAACTGAAATATCACATGGTCCTAAGTATTCAGACCCTTTGCTCAGTATTTAGTAGAAGCACCCTTTTGATCTAATACAGCCATTCGTTTTTCACACCTGAACTTGGGGATCCTCTGCCATTCCTCCTTGCTGATTCTCTCCAGTTCTGTCAGGTTGGATAGTAAACATTGTTGGACAGCCATTTTCAGGTATCTCCAGAGATGCTCAATTGGGTTTAAGTCAGGGCTCTGGCTGGGCCATTGAAGAACAGTCACGGAGTTGTTGTGAAGCCACTCCTTCATTATTTTAGCTGTGTTCTTAAGGTCATTGTCTTGTTGGAAGGTGAACATTCAGCCCAGTCTGAGGTCTTAAGCACACTAGAGAAGGTTTTCGTCCAGGATATCCCTGTACTTGGCCACATTAATTTTTCCCTCGAATTGCAACCAGTCGTCATGTCCCTGCAGCTCAAAAACACCCCCACAGCATGATGCTGCAACCACCATGCTTCACAGTTGGAACTGTATTGGGCATGTGATGAGCAGTACCTGGTTTTCTCCACAGATACCACTTAGAATTAAGGCCAAAAAGTTCTATCTTGGTCTCATCCGACCAGAGAATATTAGTAAGTAAGTAAATTTTATTTATATAGCACATTTAACCATAGCAAAGCTATCCAAAGTGCTGTAAAGAAAAAAAAGAAAATAAATACAGACTAAAACAAAGATAGAATAAAAAATACAAAATAAAACAGCAAGAAAAACAATAAATAAAGCCCCGTTTCCACCAAAATTACCTGGAACAATTTGTACCAGGAACTTTTTTACAGGAACTTTTCTCCCCCCCAGACCTGCAGCTGTCTGCGTTTCGACCGCGATAAAGTTCCGAGAAGATTAGGCAAATTAGTCCGGTGATGTAACGTTAGGACTTCACGCGACTGCTCCTCCAAATCAGTGAAGGACATGTAATCATTTTTAAGTGTACCGATTGAAAGGACTGTTTACATGAGACGTTATCTAAACCGATCTGATGTTTACATGTGATGACTTTCAATCGCAATCATTTTGTCACATGCAGTTTGTCTGCCGCATCAAAAATGTCGCCGCTGTTTCCTCCAGCAGCAGCTGAATGTGTTTACTGTAGCCATAGCAACTCTTAACGGCCACCAGGACTAATACAGTATTATTTATATCTATTTGTTGTAAAGTGTAATAATCATCCCAGAGCAGTCAGGCAGTTCCTTTGACCTCATGATTCTCATTTGCTCTGACATGCATTATGAGCTGTAAGGTCAGCTGTAAGGTTATATAGACAGGTGTGTGGCTTTCCTAATCAAGTCCAATCAGTATAATCAAACACAGCTGGACTCAAATTAAGTTGTAGAACCATCTCAAGGATGATCAGAAGAAATGGACAGCACCTAATGGGTCCTGCACACGGTGCGATTTTTCAAAATCCTTTGCGAATGTCCCTTGTCAGACTGTACGAACATCATCGCCATGTCACACTGTAAGATCTCAGTTGACATTAATGTCAGACTGCACGATAGTGAAGGCGCGCTAAAAACGGACACGCGCAAGAAAACTCACCCGGAGTTTCATATCAGCAATGAATATTCATTCATATGTTCAGTGACAGTGAGCTGCATTACACGCGGGACTGAAATGTTGGCTACAAAGAAATCTCTAGCACTCGTTTTGGTCATAGTTTGTCTTGAAAAACGGAGATATTTGACGGTCGTCGTAGGAGAAGTCACACTGCAGGATTGTGTGCTAAATCTTCTGGCACTGCCAGAATTTCATCTGAGGTAAAATTTGATCGCAGCGCTCATTAATCGGCTGCCGGTGAACATGTCAAACTAACGACCAAAGACGTCAGATTTTAGCCTAGGATCAGAGGAATCTTTTAGGATTTGCTAAATTTGTCCCAGACGGCCAAATCGTGGGCAAAATCGCACAGTGTGCACCCGGCTTAAGTTAAAGATATGAGTGTCACAGCAAAGGGCCTAAAAACTTAGAACCATGTGATATTTTTGTTTTTCTTTTTTAATAAATCTACAAAAATGTCAACAATTCTGTGTTTTTCTGCCAATATGGGGTGCTTTGTGTACATTAGTGAGAAAAAAAGAACTTTGCAAATGGCTGCATATATAACAAATTGTGTGTGTGTGTGTGTGTGTGTGTGTGTGTGTGTGTGTGTGTGTGTGTGTGTGTGTGTGTGTGTGTGTGTGTGTGTGTGTGTGTGTGTGTGTGTAGCATGTCTTGCACATTGATTATTATACATGTGGCAGTTGTGTGCAAAAGTCATGCTGTATGCGCACAGGCTTTTCCTGAAACACACACTGCATAAACTCCCATCAGACTTTCCTGAGAAGCCCACTCCTGTAGTTTGTGGCTGCCTATGGTGTCTGCGCAGGAAGTGGGGGATCATTTTACGCTGTCTGCAAAACAGTCGTTCACCCTGAGTTCACCATTGCCAGCCACCTGAAAAAGCTTTGGCTTTCCTCTAAACCAACAAAGGGCTGAGTTGATTGTTTTATCCAGATAGAGGCAGAGCACTGGGAATGTTCTGCATCTTGCCTCATTTGTTAATAATTGTGTGATTGTGATGTTGCATGGCAGTTGCTTCAATGTTATTGAAACAATACAGTTATTTGGAAGGAGGTGATGAGTCACTTTAGCTGCAATGTTATGCTATGTGTTTATAGATCAGGCTCTCTCAAATGTGCCAAATTCTCAGATCTGTTGCAATACTCTCTCCATCACCACCTGACACTAACTCTCAAAAATATGGAAACCCTCCTTTCCCTCCTGGCCTAAAGCACATCATTTGATCAGCAATGTCTTTGACTGGAGGAGTGTACAATTACATACTATGTCTCCATATCATGCGTAGTAGGGCTGAACGATATATGTGCGATAGTCACATCGCCGGAACATGCGATGTGAAGGGTAGTAGTATTTTTTTTACGGTCTATGGCAGTAGCCCATGGTGTATTAAGGAAGCACACAGTAAACACGAGTTTGTTGTAAACACACGTTCCTCATGCCTGCACAGTGATTGGTTCGCTGTGCCGCAGCTCACCGCTCACGGCCAAACATTCGAAGAGGAAAAAAAAAAAGGTTCGTACCAGAAATCATCTTTTTGGGACTATTTTGGCTACATAAAGGAGGATCTTGAACAAAAAGAGGTACTTTGCATTGAGTGTCTTGTGGCCACAAAACAAGAAAACACCACCAATTTGTCTGTTCACTTAAAACGGCACCACAAAGATCTTTACGACGAATACAAAGCAGGGCTCGACATTAACGCTTGTCCAGGACATGTGGGTGTTTTGAAGGGACAAGTGAAAGAATTTTACTTGACTGACGGACAAGAGCCTGATTAAAACAAAAAATAACTAGCGAATCACCAAAATGCAAGAATGTTTGTGCATGTATTTAGTGTAAGTGGCGATCGATTTTGGATAATATATAATGAACTGATGATAATAAGGTCGCGCTGTTCACGCTCGGGCAGCCTCTCGAGGAGAACTCACAACACTAGAGCGTTTTCCTGAATACCATCACGACTGAAAATGACACTGATTTCATATGACAGCTCCATAAATAACTAATTAACAATCACTTAGTCACTTACATTTTAGATGCAATATTTAGTTTTTTTGTTATATTTCAGCAGTGAAAATCGTTCATAGCAGATCCGTAATTACGTGTTAACACGTCTCACTCATAGCAACAAGTGTGAACGATTCAGCGTTCGGATGAATCGTTTGAATGAACGACTCAGTGACTCACTCGTTAAGACGGTCACCTGCTGCCACCTACTGGAGGTTTAGTTTCATGTTTGCACATATTTTCCAACATTTCTTTTTGTCATTTGTAATGAAGCTTGCTTATTAGTGAAATTATTAATATCACGGAATGGTAATTATTGACTTTAGCCTGGATTGATGGCTCTCAATATCGCAATATATATCGTTGGGGGAAAAAATATTGCAATGTAATTTTTTTTTCAATATCGTGCAGGCCTAATGCGTAGTATAATCACTGCTCTCTGAAGTTTAACAGCTTGCTTTAGTTTACAGTCTTGGGAATAGACTAAACTCCAGAATTCCAGAATTGGGCCAGTACAGACCACATACATTCTGTGTGATGATTTGCAGCACTTACTGGGATTTTCATGCACAACCATTTCTAGGGTTTACAAAGAATGGTGTGAAAAGGGAAAAAGGTCCAGTATGCGGCTGTCCTGTGGGCGGAAATGCCTTGTTGACAGGGCCGGTGCTAGCCATTTGGGTGCCCTAAGCACAAATGCTTGGCAGTGCCCCCCCCCCCCCCCCCCCCAACACCCCACCACCCAACCCACCCTACCCTATCCTCCCCTCCCCAAACAAACACCCACCCACCAAAGAAATAACTACCATTCAGAATTTCTTATTTAGGTTCTCTTTACTTCCAAAATAACTGCTGCAAATGAATAATTGAAACTGAACAATGTAAACACAGAAAGTTAAAAGTGCAAAAAAAAAAGTTTTGTGTAAATAGAATAAGTCTATGAATTTTATAAAGTATGAATTTTAAAGTGCACGTTTTAAACTGCTAATAACCATGTATAACTGCACAGTACAAATTACTCAACAGAGGGACTACATCTCTATAAAGAGTCCATTCTGCTGTTCTATAGAACTATATTAAACATTTTCACTACCATCAGTTGTCAGAGGCCCTACAGAGGCACACGTCTACATTTCCTAGCTGCAAAATCAGCTATCAGGTCATCATATGACAGTTTCTGAGCCACGTCCCCATTGATAACCACAAGACAAAATATTCAGGGATTCTACTGAAAACCAGAGGGAGTCTGGCACAGAGATTCACCTTTTTCTCGGCTAATTTGGTCTAGGCCTATGTTTTGAAGTACTTAAATTGTCTGGTTGTAATTGGTTGCAATCACTATGGCACATCCAGTTAGAATGCAATAAGGACTCTGATTTTTCTTCTGTAACATTTATTCTCCACCATAACTCGGGGCAAGTTTGTGGTTCTGAAAATATACATACAAATTGGTAAATAACAATATACAAAAGGATGCCAATAGCAGTACACATAAATGATGTGTAATTATGATAACAATGGACAAATAACAGTACAAAGTACTAAACTGTTACACAAGAAATGAAATCCGCACTTACTAGCCTATAAATTGTCATGTAGGCTTATTTTATCATCATGTAAGAATCCTGTTCTGAGCGGGGCTCGAACTCCCGGCCGTAACGTCATTAGCGCCATTCCGGCTGCCTTTATGTAAACAACACAACGGTGCATTTACAGCATACACATTTAGCTTGCGAATGTACAACAAAGAATATAGCACTCATGGTAAATATATGTAAACATGTCTTATAATAATTATAGTACAGAGGAATACTCGTTCTCCATTAGAATTGTCTATGCACGATTGCGATAGATAAGGATCTACTAATACTTTCAGTTCGCGGTAAACCATGATTTTAAACAATCATAGTACATTATTATGTACACATGACAGTCCTTCATAACAGCCTATATTACTTTTGTATTGCATTTGTATATTAACATGCTTTTAGAAATATTTTATGTGTTATTTATACTAGTAGGCTAGCCTATTGTGATGATTTTTTCACGACCCAGATTTTTTGGTGCCCCCCCCCCAAGCACTTGGTGCCCTACGCGCAGTGCGTGATGTGCGTGTGCGGAGCGCCGGCCCTGCTTGTTGATGCTAGAGGTCAGAGGAGAATGGGTCGACTGATTAAAGCTTATAGAAGAGCAACTTTGACTGAAATAAACACTCGTTACAACTAGTGTTGTCAAAAATATCGATATTTCGATATGTATCGATACTGGAATATCTGAAACGATACGATTCTCAGTTTTTACAGTATCGATACCAGCTGCGTTCTCCTCTCTGACTGAAAGCGAGTTGACACACACAAGCATATTCTCACTCAGCCCGGTTAACCTCTGAGCACGACGAACGCGCCTTCTGCTGGACTTTTTCCTCATGACAGTGTGTTAGTGTTAGTGTGTGATCGGTCTGAATTTCGCACGGGATTGCACATAAATTAATTCTACTAATCCCCGCAGATTTCATGCTCACATCTGAAGCGCACACACATAGCCTACACCAAACAGTTCAGGAAGAACGAGTAACATTATCCAATGATGTTTTAAATGTAATTACTATGCATTTTTTTATTCAGTTTCTTATTTGATTGTTAAAAAATAAAGCAATGTAATCTGTTTTTGTTCTTATTTTATTACTGTTTACTCGTCTTTTTAAATTCAATTTACCATTCGAAATCAAGCTTTCTTGTTCTGTGTGTAAGCTATTGCAACACAGTTACCCCATTGTAAAAAATACATTGAGATAGCAAAAATTTGTGAGATAATTTTATCAAAACGATGCCCAACCCTAAGGAACATGCTGGCCACATGAATTTTTAGTAAAAAATAACAATGAATAATAACAAGTTCTGTTGTCATATTAAGCATCTTATCTTTTTTTTTTTTTTTTTTACTGTGGTATCGATTTAGTACCGATATATCAATATTTTAGTCTGGTATCGTATCGAAGTCATAATTTTGGTATCGTGACAACACTAGTTACAACCGAGATATGCAGCAAAAGCATTTGTGAAGCCACAACACGCACAACCATGAGACGAATGGGCTACAACAGCAGAAGACCCCACAGGGTACCAATCTCTACTACAAATTTTAAAAAAGGGGCTACAATTTGCACGAGCTCACCAAATTTGGACAGTTGAAGACTGTTGCCTGGTCTGATGAGTCTCGATTTCTGTTGAGACATTCAGATGCTAGAGTGCCACCGTGCAGGCTGCTGGTGGTGGTGCAATGGTGTAGGGGATGTTTTTTTGGCATACTTTAGGCCCCTCAGTGCCAATTGGGCATCGTTTAAATGCCACAGCTACCTGAGCATTGTTTCTGACCATGTCCATCCCTTTATGACCGCCGAGTACTCATCATCTGTTGGCTACTTCCAGACGGATAATGCATCATGTCACAAAGCTCAAATCATTTCAAAGTGGTTTCTTGAACATGAGTTTAAGATGAGTTCACTGTACAAAAATGGCCCCCATAGTCACCAGATCCCAACCCAATAGGGCATCTTTGGGATATGGTGGAACGGGAGCTTCGTGCCCTGGATGATATATATATATGGGATGAAACAGTATGGAAATTTCACATCACGGTTATAGTGACCTAAATTATCACGGTTATCAATTTTATCACGGTTTTGTTCAAATTAGATAAAGTGTTCAAAAAGAACCAATGCACACACTGAAAACATGTCAACAAGTTTTACATTTGAAAATCAACAAACAACAAATAAATCAAACAGCTCTATGCACTTTTTAAAAGTAAGATTGTATTCTGTGGGATTTCCTTCCTTATATTGGCCGTCATCAATAGCACCACATAATGCAGAAATAATAATTTGGTGTAAATATAATCTCTAACATTATAAATATGTTCAAGCAATATTTTAATCAGTGTCCTATCAGCTATGACAAATTTAAATCTAGCATATTTTGAGCCCAAACAGTATCCCAGTGAAATAAATCATATCCCTATTTTAATATGATTTGACAGTTTATTTTATTAAATATCAAAAATCCAAAAGTCAAAGATTTGCATTCGCAAATCTTCGCAGATTTGAAGTGTTTCCCCTATTACAGCGACTTTCTTCTGGCATGTTCTGCTGCGGACAGGGTGACCAAAGCATCTTCGATTCATTTTCCCTCAGGACTTTTGAAAAAGCCAAAATATGGCCACACCTCAGTTCTTTGTCAGTTCTTCTCATTCAGAAAACAGCGTTGCGTCACATGCTGCGTGGCGCCTGCACCAGACTGGATAGTAGGGATGGGCATTTTTGTACATTTTTTATTTTTCAATCATCGATAGGTCTCAAAAACGAATAATCGATTAACCGTGGGCAGGGCTTGTGTGGGGGGCGGGGCGTCACGTCATGGAGATATGAAACTATTTTAAGACTAAAATAGTTACGAAAATTTATGCTAACAAAAACATGATGTCTATACAAATATGAACATATGACTATAAAAAAATAACTGCTAGATTATGATGCATAAATATCTTTGAAAAAGAAACTAAATAACCGTCTCAAAACCCAGTAAATGATCGGCATCGTATTTGAACTGAAACTGTTAATACACCTACCGCAGTGCTTAACTAGAGAATTAATAAACTCAGTCAAACGCATCCTATATGAGATTAATCAGATATATATGCCTATTAAAATTTACATCTGCCCAATAGGACCTAAATGGGCACGTGAACTTGGCCATGCTAGTGTTTTGCAGGCTTGAAAACGAAACTCATTTTGAATGTGATCTTCCCTTAACAACAACGCTAATACACGGGCAATGACACCACAGATAATTTACAACACTATAATTGTGTTCTCATTATAATTCTATGTAGCCTACATGACAGATTGGCGCTGCGCATAATTTTATTTTTCATGATCAAAGTGAGCAAAATCACTGCACGTTTTCGAATCCATGAGAAACAACTTTAAAACAGTTCTACTGTTAAAAAAAAACACTGCTGCATTATTAAAGGTGCCCTAGAATGAAAAATTGAATTATCAAGGTGTCAAGGTGAAATAATAAGAGTTCAGTACATGGACATCACATACTGTGAGTCTCAAACATCTTTGCCTCCTACTTCTTATGTAAATCTCGTGAATCCAAAACTCCACGGAAAAAGTGCTTCTCAACATAACGCCAACCGTGATGCAAGCATTGGGGATCATTTATATGCACGCCCAAAACATTTGCATCTGTCCAAACATGTTCATTGTCAGGCGGAAATGGAGCGAATCAGGTACAAGCTCGCATGGACACACTTCATGTTCCAGGCTGTTCAGGAGACCTGAGGACTTTACATATCCTTCCCACAGATAAAAAAATGTCAACAGTCATGGTTGATGTTTATAATCCCATACCACAACAATTTAATTCAGGACTGTTCGTTTGTTCGGCCCATTTCAAGCAAGCTTCGCTCAGCGTCTTAAACTGAAGGAAGTGGCAACTATATTCCTGCAAGAAGTAAGTAGCGATTTTATCCACTTATTGTCTGTTAAAAACATTCTGATCAAATTGAAAGTTTCTTAGAGAGACAGCATTGTCTAGATAACGCAAGATGCTAGTACAGTAACAATAGGAAACACCAAGTACCATTCCAAACTAATAGTGTGTCTAATGACCAGTGTGGAATGTAATGAAGTACAAATACTTTGTTACTTTACTTAAGTACATTTTTCACGTATCTGTACTTTACTTAAGTAGAATCAATAGTGCATACTTTTTACTTTTACTTTGTTACATTTTGCAGCAAATATTTTACTTTCTACTCCACTACATTTCTGCAACATTTCGTTACATTTTCGTTACATTTTCTGATCAGTTTCAGGGCTCAAGATTAAGGTTTGTTCGGATAATTAATGGATAATAATAGGCTAATATATGAATGCAGCCTCTCGGGTAGAAATGGAAACAAACCAACGCCGCTCGTACAGAGAAACTCAGTAACATACTGCAGTAAATATTCAAAATGTGAAGGTTTTTATATTTTATAACGTATAATACAGTTAAAAAACATCACATGACACGACCAAGAGTGCTGTTTTCCCATCACAACTGAAAATGTGATACCGATTTCATGACAGTTCCATAAACAATTAATTAAAATTAGTCACTTACATTTTAGATGCAATATAAACTGCTTTTGTTCTATTACAGCAGCGAAAATAATTCCAAGATCAGATCATATTTCCACATCAGAACCACAACGCATCTCACAGCAATAGTGTGTTAATGAATGATTCAGCGTTTGAATAAATCGGTTGAATCAAAGATTAGGGATGGCCCGATACCGATACTGGCATCGGGTATCGGGTCGATACCGTCCTCATATACTCGTACTCGTACTCATACGGCGGTTTGGGCCCATTTCAAGATAAGGGATGATGACAGCAGCAAGGCAGACTGTAAGTTATGTTCAGCTAAGGTGTCGAGAGGAGGAAAAGAAAGTACATCGTTTAACACCAGCAATCTAATTAAACACCTGAAGACGCATCATAGTGCTGAATACACACAGTTTAGTCAAGCTAAACAAGCAACTCAGCAGCCAACATTAACACAGGTTTTACAGAAGCGCGAGAAGATGTCCAGAGATAATCCACGGGCACTAAAAATAACAGAGGGAATTGCATACTTTATTGCACTTGATGACCAGCCATTGTCGGCTGTTGAAAATATAGGATTGACATCTTCTTGGCATACTGGAGCCGCGATACGAAATTCCGAGCCGCCATCACATTACCACCGCTATGCTACCGAAAGTGTTTAATGACGTGAAAAAGCACGTCAGTGGCCTGTTGCGTGACGTTTCGACCGTCAGTTTTACAACAGATATTTGGTCAAGCAGTGTCTGCCCAATGTCTCTGCTCAATTTAACTGTACAGTGGATTGATGACAACTTTACTCTTCGCCAAGCCACCTTACAAGCAAAGCCGTTTCGGGGTTCGCACACCAGCAAAGCCATAGCAGACGCGTTCGATGGGATGCTTCAGACCTGGTGCATTCCGAAAACCTCTGTCCACGTTGTGCTACGA
Organism: Pseudorasbora parva; assembly: GCF_024679245.1. NCBI lineage: Eukaryota > Metazoa > Chordata > Actinopteri > Cypriniformes > Gobionidae > Pseudorasbora > Pseudorasbora parva. Next base: position 23,632,198 of record NC_090194.1, on the reverse strand, counting down.
GACAACGCTAAAAATATGATTAAGGGCATGAATGATGCTGGACTCCCCAGCCTACCTTGTGCCGCTCACACTCTCCAGCTGGTGGTCCACGAAGGACTTTTATCACAGAGAAGTGTTGCTGATGCATTGGCTATCGGACGCAAAATCGTTGGCCATTTTAAACATTCACCTCTAGCCTACTCCTGCCTCGAAGACATTCAGTTAGAGATCGGTCAGCCTGCAAAACGACTACAGCAGGACGTACAGACCCGCTGGAACAGTACATTTTACATGATCCAGTCACTGATTGAGCAGAAACGGGCACTAGGAGTTTTTGTGTCCGAACATGAACTCCCTGATAATCTCACGGCTCACCAATGGGCACTGCTGGAGAAGGTTGTAACTGTTCTGGGTATGTTTGAGGAGTTAACGCGAAAAGTTAGCTCTTCTGAAGCTATGGCAGCAGATGTGATTCCTGCTGTCACTGTATTGCAGCGATTTCTGTCTAGAGAGACCGACGATGACCATGGCATCAAAACTATGAAAGGGACTTTAGCTGCAGCTGTCAGGAGGCGATTTTCTGATGTGGAAGAACAACCCCTCTACAGCATCGCTACTCTACTCGACCCCAGGTAGGTGTTGTGTGTGTGTGTGTGTGTGTGTGTGTGTGTGTGTGTGTGTGTGTGTGTGTGTGTGTGTGTGTGTGCGTGCGTGTGGGTCTGTATCTGTGTGTGTGTCTGTCTGTGTGTGTGTGTGTGTGTGTGTGTGTGTGTGTGTGTGTGTGTGTGTGTGTGTGTGTGTGTGTGTGTGTGTGTGTGTGTGTGTGTGTGTGTGTGTGTGTGTGTGTGTGTCTATGAGCGTGTGTCTGTGTGTATCTGTGTCTGTGAGCGTGTGTCTGTGTGTGTCTGTGTGCGTGTGTGTGCTAGATAGCGAGTTAAGTTGCCAATGTCTTGCTGAAAAGTACATTTTAGGATTTAATTTTCATTAATAAATTATTTGATTAGGCTATATTATTATAATAAATTACCTATTGTCAGATGCCTCATTTTTTTCTCCCTCTGTTATAGGTACAAACATCTTTTTTTCTCTAACACCAGCACTGCTGCAAATGCCAAGGAGATGCTGATGCGTGAGCTGTTGAGGTCGTCTAGAGAAGAGGAGAATCATGACCTGCACGAGCCTCCTGCCAGAAAACCACGCAGGGACCAGGCAAGCAGCAGCCTGGACAGTCAAGCAGGTTCTACTGCACAATTAGAGACATACCTAGGGGAGACCACAATTTCTCGAGAAGACAAACCACTACAATACTGGGCAGTTAACAAAGTCCGGTTCCCTACTCTGGCCAAAATAGCATCCAGATACCTCTCAGCACCATGCAGTAGTGTTGACAGTGAAAGGCTGTTCAGCCCAGTGTCACATATTGTGAATGAAGACAGAAACAGAATCACAGCTGATCATGCAGAGATGATTTTGTTCATCAAAAAGAACCTGCCTTTCATTCTCCCAAAAAGTACCTAAGCTAGTTCAGATCACATTGCTGACTGAAATGTTTGTTTAATTGAAACAAGGGAGCTGTCACTGTGCCACATAGTTTAATTGTTGTTTAATTGAAATATGCAGTAGTTTAATTGAGAATACACAACAGTTACATTGAAATTGAGTTAAATTGAAAGCTGAAGACGCTGTCAAACATTTCATTGATATATTGTTGAGTTGATATTGTTGACTGTACAATACGTTTTTATTTATATTTTGTCAGTTGTGAAGACAGTGCCAGTATTGAGGCTTTTTGTTTACACAGAAATATATATAATTTATTTTTTATTTGAAATTGCTTACATTTATTATTTTACTTATTATTTATTTTAGACTTGTTTAAACAAGCAGAGAAAATAAAAACAGTCTTCCAGCCTGTGTTCTAAAATAGTCTTCTGTCTTCTTTTCTGGTAGCCTGTAATTACTTTCGTGGTAGAAATATCGGTATCGGTACTCGGTATCGGCAAGTACACAAATGTGAATACTCGTACTCGTATCGGTTTGGGAAAAAATGGTATCGGGCCATCCCTATCAAAGATTCAAATGACCTCTTCATAAACATAGACAGTAAAAGAAATGGACAGAGCAATCCCATTGACTTCTACGGCGTTAAGTGATGTCAGTATAGGAGCACTCACTTCCTGATGGCTGAGCGAACTGCGCAGGCTCAGACTGAGCTTGACGACGTAGATGTGACGTGAGCAGCCTGTCTGACAGCTGTAGGTCTTCTAGTAGTTGTGGAAAGTGAAAGCTGAATCACGTTGTTTAAATGTTTTCTCCCGTTGCTTTTGGCTCACTATGGGCTTCTCCCCATTCTTCCCCCTTGACTTTATCAGACTTTATGTCTTCATGTCCCCCCGACTGTCTCATAGACAGTAAAAGATTGCCTGCGAGCGTCTCCTCAGGTCTATACGGTAATTTCTCAACTGTGCGACAGAGTCGCGTTGGTTATGACGCAATCGTTAGCCTATTTTTACAAAAACAGCTTCTGCGGGGCGATAGTGTAAGATACAAGGTAACGGAGCCTTTTATGCATTGTCGTGTTTCTTTAGAAATAAACAATGGACAAATGGACGTTCTTTAAACGTCTCAGATGTAAAGTTATTCACTGTCAAAGTGACGCAAAAATGAATGGGAGTCAATGGGATGCTAACTGCAGGTGATGGCTTGGTAAGCAATGGCAGCCCCTAGGGGTGGAACGCTTTCCGAGCGCTAGATTACCCCCTTGTTCATAAAAGACTGCCTCATTCATGAATGAATCAGCCGTTTGAACGAACCGACTCAATAACTCACTCATTAAGACCTGCCGCCACCTACTGGTAGTTTAGTTTCATGTTTAAACATTCTTTCCAACGTTTCTTATTGCATTAAAAATATAGTTAAAACAATCTCATAACATTATTTAATGCAGTTGTAATTTGTCAGTGTAAATTATTTAATTTAACAACCATATAGCGTTATTCTAATCTCATAAATATGAAGATTTAAATACATCAAAGTTGATGAAAATGTTACTTCTGAATATTGATATTTAACTGCAGATTACCCTGATATTGTGAGTCACAACGTAAACTGGGCAACAGATGATACGCACAATTACCCTACATTAGCCCAAAACTAACTGAATTAAAATGCCACAGCCCATACTGTTTTCTTCTTTTTAATTATTAGAATATAGACAGTAAGAGCGCGCTGATACACAGAGCACTAAAGCACGGAGAATAGTACAACATTATATTACAATTATGTTCTCATTATAATGCTGTGTATGTGACAGATTGGCACTGCACATCTTGCACTGTATTTCATGATCATTCACAGTGCTTCAGGCATCACTGCGCACTTTATTTTCACTTTATTTCGCAGTCTGGAAGGCGTGCTGTCTAATGCTAACCAATCAGACCTCAGTTAACATCCAAAATGCCGCATTAACCAATCCGAGAAATATACCACGTTCGAGTACTCGAGTACTCGAACACTCTCTCCCATCCCTACTGGATAGGATTTACAGCGATTTTTCAAAATTGTGATAATCACGGATGGTTTTAATGATAATTAAATTTAAAACGATATTACTAACCATCAGGACATTTTATCGTGGTTTATTGTGAAACCAGTAATCGTTTCATCCCTAATATATGTGTGTGTGTGTATATATATATATATATATATATATATATATATATATATATAATAGCATGCATAATACAACAGATGTTGCCCACAGTGCTTCACAAACAGTAGGATAAAATACTTAATTAGAAATTGCATACAAACAAACAAACACTACAATGTAAAAACAGAAAGCAATAAACAAGCAAACATTAAGACTATATCACTTTCACACAGCAGGCCAGGCCACTTCAGACTAGGGGTGTAAGAAAATATCGATACACGTGAATATCGAGATATTATGTTTGGCGATACTGTATCGATTCTCAAAAACACTATATCGATATTTATATATTTATTTATTTACATCCAAGATTCGTGGCTTTGTGTTCGGTTTAAACCACAGACTGTATAACACCCAACCACTAGATGGCAGTGTTATCTCAGAACGTATAACTGACGCGGCGCCGGAGAAGCGCAAGGTAAGAGTGTGTGCATCACTAGTGTTTACATTAGCAAACCCAGCTCTCAAGACGATAGCATTATTCCGCTCCTGCAGTATACAGAGCTGAAGTGTGGACTCATTTTGGCTTCAGCTAAAAAGAAGCCACTTAGGAAATCGACAAGAATCATTTTGTTTGCAAAATAGGCCAAGTTAAAATCGAATACTCAGGAAACACATTGAAACAGAGCTCGCTTAACATCCTGACGTCACCCGCACTGCTGAGAAGCGTTTCGATAGAATGTACTGCAAGTTTTCCTCTCAGAAACATAATAAACAAACACCAAAACTGACAGCGGTGGCAGCTGAATGAAAGATCATAGCGATGTGGATATATGACCAGCTCTGCAGTTCAGTAACATTACTTGAAATAGCACTTTATACAATAGACTTATAGAAAATAGCTTAACTGTATTAAATATATAACAAACAGTCATTCAGTCATGAAATGGACTGCACTTTCTGTTGTTAAATAGCCACTGCTATACTGTGAACCTTTAAAACATATACACATAAAGAATCCTGCAGTCACTTAACATTTTACTTTACTCAGGTTGCACAAAATAGTGATTAGTGATATAAATTATACTGTATTAATTAAATAAAATACTTTGTCTCGTTTTTTAGGCATATGGTTGTGTTCTTTATTCTTTTAAATTATAAAAAAATAAAGAAATATCGCAATATATTGCCTCTTTTACAATATCGCAATATATCACAATATATCGTATCGTAACCACTGTATCGTGATACGTATTGTATCGCCAGATTCTTGGCAATACACAGCCCTACTTCAGACTAGGGCTGGACGATATGGCCAAAATTTATATCACGATATATTTCTTAATTTTGGTCGATACGATATAATTTCGATATCGATATGAACTAGCTATATAAAAGCTTTAGAAAAACTACCAAGAACTGCCACAAAGGATTTCTGTACCTACAAACTTCTGACAAATTAATTTGCCAAGTCTATGAAACCTCCTCATATAAAACTATATAATATTTTAGAAATAAAAACGGTACAAATAAATTAATGTTCACCTTTTATTTGTATTTAGCCTTTATACGAACAAGAAATGTGAAATCACCGTCAAATAAACAAGACTCTCACTTCGCAGACGCAGTTTATTGAGCATTTTCTTCAGTGAAGAACGATTCATAGCGCTATATTCTCCTTTTATGCAAAACGTCTCAGGTTACGTATGTAACCATGGTTCCCTGAGAGGGAACGAGACGCTGCGTCGAAACGCTAGGGGACGCCTCTGCGTGCCATGTCATGAAGCACTTGTGTAATCAGTCCAATAGCGGGACGATACGTCACGGGCGGGTGACGTCATCGACCAGGAAGCTATAAAGCATGCCCGGACCAAACAGTCACTAGCTTCTGGAAAAGTCGAACAAATCGATCACAGGCATGCCGGGAGTATGGCATCTCGACGCAGCGTCTCGTTCCCTCCCTATCTCGAGGGAACTTCGAGCTGCGTCGAAACGCTAGGGGACCTCAATACCCACGCCGCCAGAGTCCCAAATGTCTGTATGTGTGAATCAACCCAGAAACACCCGGGACCCCGGTGTAGAGGCTACATCTAGATTGTAAAACCTCCCAAATGTATGCGGAGAGGACCACCCAGCCGCATCACATACCTCTGACAATGAAACTCCCGAAATAAGAGCCATAGAGGCAGCCATTCTCCTAGTGGAGTGGGCGCGGACCCTCATTGGTGAAGGATGTCCGGCCGACTCATAAGCGAGCGAAATAGCCTCGACTATCCACTTGCTAAGCATCTGCTTTGAAGCCGGTTTTCCCTTGCTCGGGGACCCAAAAACACACAAACAACTGTTCTGAGTTTCGCCACAGGGCAGCCCTGTGGACATATGCATCTAGGGCCCTGACCGGACATAGCAGATTTAGCTTCTCTTGGTCTTGACTAGTGAACGGAGGCGGACAGAAAGCCTGCAGCATTACTGGTCCCGGCACATTAGTCGGGACCTTGGAAGCATATCCTTCCCTCGGGAAGAGAAATGCTTTTACCATTCCTGGTGCAAACTCCAGACAAGAGGGTGCCACTGCCTAAGTAGGCACCCTCGAGCGTGCCGCAGGTCTGCGCCTCAAAGTACCACGAAGGAAACGCATGACCCAAGGGTGTTTCCCCAATGATGCATTATCTAATGGAATATGATAAGCAGATATCGCCGACACATATACTTTCAGTGATGACGGAGATAACCCTGCGGAGAATTTTTCTTGTAGGAACTCAAGAACTGAACCGAACGGGCAGTTAACAGGGTCCAAAGCCTGGTGCGTACACCAGGCGACAAAAACTCTCCATTTGAGTGCGTAAAGTCTCCTTGTGGATGGTGCTCTGGAGTGCAACATGGTCTCTATCACCTCAGTAGATAGACCCGTGTTTATGAACTGGGCCCCCTCAGGGGCCAAGCCCACCGTTTCCACAGTTCCGGGCGCGGGTGCAGTACTGACCCCCCCGGCCTGCGAAAGAAGATCTCTCCTGACTGGGATTTTCCAGGGAGGACCTTCTAGGAGAGACATAATGTCGGCGAGCCATACTTGGCCCGGCCAGAGCGGGGCTACCAATAAAAGCTGAACCCCGTCCCGGCGGACGCTCTCCAGCACTCCTGGGAGCAATGCCAGAGGGGGGAAGGCGTACAGACGCAGCCTCGGCCACGTCTGTACCATTGCGTCCAGCCCCAGCAGGGCTGGATGCGTGAGGGAGAAATATGCTGGACAGTGTGTCGTCTCTCGAGACGCAAACAGATCCACCTGGGCTCGCCCAAAGCGGATCCACAGCTCCTCCACCACCTCGGGTGGAGTCTCCATTCTCCCGGCATCACTCCCTGCCTCGACAGGGAGTCTGCCGCTACATACAGGACCCCCGGGATGTACATCGCCCTGAGCGAGAGCATCTTGCCGTGGGCCCATGTTAGCATATGACGCGTCAGCTTCCACACCCGACGCAATCTCAACCCCCCCTGGTGATTTATATACGAGACCACCGAAGTGTTGTCTGACCGAACTAACACATGGTGGCCCCGCAGGTCTGAGAGGAAGTGTTTGATTTTATATGATTGAAACACAGCCATCAACCCCAGCTGGTTTATGTGCCAGGAGAGCTGACGGCCGCTCAGACCTTGGGCCGAGCGGCCACTCATGACCGCTCCCCAGCCAGTTAGGGAGGCATCCGTCGTTAGCGTTACGCGACGACAAGGAGCCCCCAGAACTGGACCTTGGGACAGGAACCAAGGATCTTTTCACTTCACTAAGGCACGTAGGCAGCGCCGCGTGACCTTGATCAAGCGAAAAAGGGTTTCCCCTCAGGGAGAACCCCTTGGTCCTGAGCCACCACTGTAAGGGTCTCATGTACCGCAGGCCAAAAGGTACCCCGTTGGACGCTGCTGTCATCAGCCCTAACACTCTCTGAAAGTGTTTCACAGTGAGTGACTGACCTAGCTTTATCTGGTTCACGGTATCCAGGATCGTTTTTATCCTGGGAGGGGATAGCCGAGCCAACATTATTTTCGTGTCCCAGACTACCGCCAGAAAAGTAGTGCTCTGCAGCTTATAGGTGCCAGCACACATTTCTTTCCGTTCAACCTTAGCCCCAACACTCTCATATGGGCGAGAACAGCATCTCAATGCTGAACGCCCACTGTTTCGACTATGCTAACACCAGCCAATCGTCGATATAGTTGAGCACGCGAATGCCCTGGAGTCGCACCTGAGCCAGAGCTGCATTCACGCACTTGGTGAAAGTGTGGGGTGATTAAGCTAGGCCGAATGGCAGCACTCAATACTGGTAAGCTTCGCCCCCAAAAGCAAACCTGAAGACCTCTCTGTGCTGCGGAAGGATGGAGATGTGGAAGTATACATTTTTTAGGTCTATTGTGACACACCAGTCCTCGGACCTGACGTGACACACGATCTGTTTTATCGTGAGCATTTTGTTTAGCTGATGCAGATCTAAAAATAGGCCTTAACCCTCCATCCTTCTTTGGAACTATGAAGTACCGGCTGTAAAAGCCCGACTCTCTGCAGAGGGGAGGGACCCGTGTATAGCCTCTTTTCGCAGAAGAGTCTGTACCTCTTGTTCCATGACCAGAGGCTACTCGGGGGTTACTACCGTAGGAGTAACCCTGCTGAACACGGGTGGGTGTGACCGAACCCTTTTTATAATGTGAGCAGGACCCATTCTGAGATATTCGGCAGAAGTTTCCACGCTGCCAGAAAATCTACTAAGGGAACCAGCCTCTCGAGGCTGGTCTCTGGATTTTCCTGGGTGGTCAGCCCGGTGTCCTGTAACGGATAACCGGCAGGTAGCAACCGAACTGACCGCCCCGGGGCCCTCACGAGAGGGCGCGAACATCCCCAAGCCGCTACGTTTCCGGGCGGACAAGGAGATATATGTTCGCCGGGGACCGCCGCGCCCTGAAGCACCAACGGTGGCAGGGTTGGCAGACCGGCCCCCCCCGATGGCACCGGGAAAGAGCGGGCGCCTCGGCGAGCCGCACTCTCCCGGAGGGGACTGCCATCGGAAGTCCTGCGCCTCTGACGTCAGGACTTCTTAGCCGAGGCCTTCCTAGCAGTAAGGACGGCCCTCAGATCCGCCCTACCACGGGAAGGTCCCGGCTGAGCGCGTCACCCGGACCCCCGATCTCTCTGTGGGGGGGCCCCGAGCGGCCACGCTCTCTCTTTTGTTTTGCTCGGTGTAGGTTTGAGAAAGGATGTACTCGGCTGAGGCTGCCCCGCCCGACAGCCCCAGAGGGACATTTTGATTTATTTATTTATTATATATATATATATATATATATATATATATATATATATATATATATATATATATATATATATATATATTTCACATCTCAATATCAATATCCCCCAGCAGGTCTGCTTGTTTTATATGCTTGCAATGCAACCGCCGTATACAAACCGGCGGCCGCCTGATCTGCTGCCGAATATGCCCTACCCCCAAAGCCGACTTTTTTTTTTTTTTTTTTTTTTTTTACCGGCTTGTTGTGGGCAGCTGTGGGGCTGTGTGACGATGTGGACTCAGGGGAGAGATAGCTCGCAAGCGTCTCTTCCCCCCGAGACATCGTCGCCCTTTCTGAATGATAGATGCAGACCCATAATCTACGCGATGCCTCGGCAAACACGCGATCTGAGCCACTAAACTCAACCCCGTAATCTACACGCTGCCTCGGCAAGCGCGAGATCCGCGATCGAGTCATAGAATCTATATTGTAGACCCGTGATCTACACGCTGCCTCGGCAAACGCGAGATCCGAGCCACTAGATTCAGCCCCTCGTACTCTCAAACATGCTGTCTGCTCGCCATTATATTGTTCTTTCTCTTTCTTATTTTATTTATTTATATATTTATTTATTTTTTGGCGAACTTCTTGACACTCGGCCGGCCAGTCTAAACTTAACCTGGACACAGCGCGAGTTACACCAATAGCACCTCTTTTTATGAGTGTGTGTGTGTCGTTTTCTTTTGGCAGATCATCATCAGCGCTAACAACATCCAGTTCCTCGGAGCTGGAGTGCTGCTGCGTTTGTGCCTCAGCGCGAGCAGAAGAAAACCGCAGAGCGTGCTTCCAGCTCGCTAACTGAGGCATGAGATCCAGCGGGTAAAGGCAGAGATAGGGGATCACCCGTCTCTAACCCCGCCACTAGATCCAACTGCGATCCCCAGGACGCGAGCCTTCGCTGCGCCTCGGCAACAGCGGGACCCGAGCCCTGAGGACCGCGAGCCAAAGCACTCTCCTCGAAGAGTGCCCGGCGTGATCTTAATATGCGCATTGGGAGTCTCTCGCAATGCTCGCAGCCGACCCCCTCGAGAGCTGACTGGGCATGTTCGAGCCCCAAACACATCACACATTAGGACGTGTGTATCCCTACCCGTGATGTAACGTGGGCAGGGAGGAACACAACACCTATACTGACTTGCCATATTTCTTTCTTTCTTTCTTTCTTTTTTTTTTTTGAACACACACACAATAAATGGACATACAATTCACACAGAGCGCTTGTGAAGACACAGAAGCTAGTGACTGTTTGGTCCGGGCATGCTTTATAGCTTCCTGGTCGATGACGTCACCCGCCCGTGACGTATCGTCCCGCTATTGGACTGATTACACAAGTGCTTCATGACATGGCACGCAGAGGCGTCCCCTAGCGTTTCGACGCAGCTCGAAGTTCCCTCGAGATAGGGAACTATACCTTTATCTACTGATGCACAAAAAAATAAATAAAATAAGACTCAATTCAGTGGCCTATTTGTGCTCTGTTTGAGATGAGTGCACGCTACTTTTTGCAAGGCTTTAAACACGAGCAAATGATACATTTTCGTGAAGCCATGTCTGACTGTCTTTCACAAGCTTTGAAAGGTAATTTAAACGAGAATGAACGCATTGGTGTTAATACATGACATTGTGTGCAAATGTGGAAAGTATTAAAACAAATGTGCCACTTGCCTCTTACATAAATAGTCTACATGGATTATTTGTAACGCTTGGCATCGTATTGTTAGACATTAGATTGATGCATCTATGTCGATGTATTGTTACACCCCTAGTCGGCACCTCTCCGGCACAAGTTTAATATCAGCCCCATTCGCACGGGATTCGTATTATCTGGGGACCTCTGGTGATTTGTAATGATTGCAGAGAATGTCTGTGATCTTAATCCCGTGCGAATCGGCCATGTCTGTAATTTGTAAAGTAAAAATTCCCCCGCAAATTAGCCTACCTACCATATTTCGCCGAACACTGAGGTCCTGTGATAACATTAGTCCCGTGCGAATCGAGATCTCTGTGATTTGGCCAGGATTAGGCGGATTGTATATACTTTTTGCAAGCTTTTTTTCTCCCTGTGAGCATTTCTATCTTTATCTTTCACGAAGAATAAAGTCTGCATTCATAATGCGCACCGTTCAGTCATTCCCGTGCAGCCGCGCCCACACGGATTATACTTTCACTTTAGAATGAGTATCAATTTGAGAGTAATCTGATTGAATGGTGTGTTTAATATTAACATTAATACTGTTCTGAATGAAAAACATAACAGAACAGTATAGTACAATGACAATCTTGTTTAAATAGGCGCTTTTACATTTAGTTTTGAAACTGAATCTTCCGCCGTAGGCTATATTGTCAGCTTCCTACTCGTGATAAATGAAATCTGATTCCTGCCGCTGGTCTGAGCTCAGTTCATGGCGTCTGTTCGCTAACTGAACGAAATTATATATATTTATTAGGCTACTGTAAAATAATCAAAACGATATCGATGCCTGTTTATGATTTCATACAGCTATCTATAACGAACATCATATCCGGGAGAAGTCAGTAAATTTGAGTAAAATCACAGGCTTTGCTTATCCCGTGCGAATGCGCCACGCAAAACTCAGATGTGGAGGAGTCATTTCTAAATCACAGAGGTCCCTAGATAATACTAATCCCGTGCGAATAGTGCTTTAGATAGACGAACCACTTCCACGCCACTAAAGAAAGTTAGTCTTTCTTCTCTTATCAACTATTTATTTCTCCTTACTTGTGGAAGCTCGTTCAGTCACATTTGTGTTGCGGTCAGGGAAACTCTCTTTGTAGCTAAAACGTGCCGCGTTGGATCTGTCAGCCTACTACTGCTGAGCACTGGCTGCGTGTCCGTGGTGTACGTCATCATGCAAGAAGCCAATCGTGTTCTGCTCTTTCTGATGGCATGCGCCCTGAACGTCAGTCATATCGAAATATCGGAAATGTGTTTAAAAATCATATCACCGTTATTGAAAAAAATTATATCGCGATATATATTGATATTGAATTATTGTCCAGCCCTACTTCAGACTGACCCCCATGCTACATCTAATAATTGGGTTTTTAACAATGACTTAATGGGTTATTTCACGAGTTGATACATACCTCTCTCGTCTCAGTGCGTGCACTTAATCTCTCTGACGCGCGGTGATGATCTGATTGCATTTAGCTTAGCCCATTAAGCCCAGTTAATTCACTATGAAACCAAACAGAGATCAAGTTAGAAGTACCAAACACTTCCATCTTTTCCCTATTTAAATACAGTTAGAAACGCGCCACGTTTTATTTTGTCACCATACTTGATCGTTTAACTACTCGTGTAACTGTATTTAAATAGGAGAAACGTGGAGGTGTTTGGTACTTCTAACTTGATCTCTGTTTGGTTCCATAGTGAATGAACTGGGCTTAGGGAGCTAAGCTAAATGCTATCAGATCATCACCGCGCGTCTGGGAGATTAAGTGCACGCACTGAGACGAGAGAGGTATGTATCAACTCGTTTAAGTTAAGGGAATAACATAGTTTAATATGAAAAGGCAGTGAAGTATCCCTTTAAACACAGCCAATGACTTTGCTAATCTGACTGAGTGCGGGAGGTCATTCCACAGTTAAGGACCGATTTGAGAAAACGCTCTGTCACCTTTATGTTTAAAATTTGTTCTTACAGTCACAAGGAGATTTAGATTTTCCGATCTCAATGACCTAAACAGGATGTATACAGACAAAAACTCAGAAAGGTATGGTGGTGCCAAATTATGTAGCGCTTTAAAAACCAGAACAATGATCTTGTAATGTACTCTAAACTTGACTGGCAGCCAATTCAAGTCTCTCAATAAAGGTGTAACATGATCCGTTCTCTTGGCTGACTTAATCAATCTGGCTGCAGCATTTTGTATGTTTTGCAAGCATGCCAAAGCCTTTTTATCAATCCCAGCATACAGTGAATTACAGTTATCCATCCATTCTAGAGAAAACAACTGCAGAAATAGCCCTCTAAAAATCTGTTGGAGATAGAAAAGGGTTGTTTTTGCTAAGAGCTTTAAGTAGGGGGAAAAAGACTTAACCAAATAATTTATTTGTTTTTAGCTCAGAATCCAAGATAAAACCAAGGCTTTTAACCTTGTCAGCGATTGAAACAGCCAATGGGTGTTTTTTAGGCACTTGGACATTAAGTGGTAATTGGGACCGAAAACTATAACCTCCGTTTTCTCCTTATTTAATTTAAAAAAATTATCTGCCAACCAGTCTTTCACCTATAGAAAACAGGCTAAGGTTACCGAAAGTATTATCATTGTTAAAGTATTACAAGCACTTGTCTGCCTTTCAGCACAGATATTGTGCCAAAGTGATAAAGCCTGTTTAAACCGAACAAAATCCCATGCTTAAAGATTTGATTAATTTTAGAGCTATCAGCAAACTTGTGCAGAGGTCTATAAACCAATGTTTTGGCAAAGCACCCCTTCCTTCCTCTAACTAACCCTAAAAATTGCAATGGTAGCCAATGCATTACAGTTCCTAGGATGCGGATATAGGCCTACGTTAAAATCACATCTGAACAAGTTAGGAGAGCACTATTGTAACTGAGGCTGTTTCTGCGCTCACTACTAATCGCGGGTTAAATATCAACAATCTGCTCGCGTGCACCGCGAAGCAAACAACCGCCCATGTTACTCTGTATAAAACAGAATTCACTGGCGTCTTGTTTGTCAGTCTAAAGTTCTATAAACGTGCCTTTAAGCTACGTTTAAAATGTTTATAAAAAAATAAAATAAATAAAAACACAGCACACACCGGCTCTGCCCGACTTACTGGACCACAAGATTCATTTCCTAACAATAAAACTTAAAATGAAACTATACAATACGCCAAACTAATGGTGTCAACATATTTATGCTCTTCACTATTTTTCTTGAGCTCTGTATGCAGTTGAAGGAATAAAACTAACCTAATTTAGTGTCCCATTGACTCAGGAGGAGAATGATACGCGCTCGGTCCTCTCTGTGTCCAGCCAGTTTAGCATGACAAAAGAGTACATACGCGATGAGTGCGGCAAGACCTTGGTCGTGTCTGCGGACACGCCTCCTCTCAGCGGGGACGCGCTTTAATGGAACTCTGACTTTCGGCTGAAAAGAGAGTGACTCATACACTTCACAAAATATAAAAATGGAGGTAGTTCATGGGATATTTCACTTGCATTTTACGTTTCTGACTCCCAGAGGTTGTTTGATCTACCTCCTACACGTTTCAACACACATTCTCTGTTGTAACTCAGTTTTCTGTTTGCTTACTTAATGTATGACATAAAGTCTGGTAACAATTACCATACCAACCCGTTCACAGCGAGCTATACATATTTGCCAACAAAAACTAAATCACTTGATTTTTTTTTAACCATTTTCTTTTTTCATCTGGAAGTGCCCTGTAATTTAGGCCATGCAGATGGCTCCAAAAAACATATACATACACACACATACCAAATGTCCCTATACAACATTAGTAATGTAAGAAAGTTTTAACCTTCTGAGGTCATTTGTTTGATCTGCATGAGGAGAAATATCATAAACCATACTATATTAGGGCTTTTTTTTTTTTTTTTTTTTTTGAATGGGGGACTGTCGGTGGTAATTATATATAATTAACTTTATTAATATATTATAATTAACTTTAACATATTAAAAGATAACATACTTTTAGATAATAATTTGATTTGAATAATTTATCATTTTCCTGTTTGGGCCAATCCAAAACAAGCTTTTGTGTGTGTTTCACTGGTTGCAAATCTTCTGCTTAACCTTGCATTAAATCTATGTCATAAGAGAGTGCATAGGCATATTTTCCATTGTAAATTTAATTTAGTGTAAAAGTTACAGCTGGGAGGAGGGTGGGGGGAAAGAAGGAAAGACAGTCCCCTCCCCCTGCCGCCTAGGTCTGTTCTCCATCACTTTAAGAACTCAAGTTGCATCATGGGGAGGGGGCGCTGGAGTGCTGCACGGTTACATTGATTACTTCCAGACCTCGGCTACACATTTCAACACTACTCATGCACTCATACTACAGCACACAAGCGTATGCGGATATACACAATTATAAACATTCATTCTGAATACTCTGAGTTAAACTATAGATACATACCATATGCAGTTTTGTATTTTCTCTCTTGTTAGTCAGGGAGACAGTGCTAAACAAAAACTTTACTAAACAAAAAAAAAGAAAGGAGGTAACAAAAACAATAAAACATAGCACACTAGCCCATATGAGATATGAAACATCAAGTAATCTTGCAAATGTCTAAATCTGTCTCTAATTTGTATAAAATGAACGGGAATTGCAAAACTTGTGAGTCTCTCCATCTGTTTATGCCTGTATGTCCCAAAATGTACCTGGGTAGCCTACTTCAGGACACATAGTCCCAGTTATTTAGTTACTACTCTTAAGAAAAATTAAGAGAGAGGGAAGAATCTTGCAGAATAGAATGAGTCGAGGAGTATGAGAGATTGAGAGGGAGGATGAGGAGGGGGTGTGACCAATCAACTATTAAAAACTGCAACATTCTCTGGAAGTCTGGAGTCACACAGAAAAGTGTGATCTCATATCACTCTGATCAGCAAACACAGGAAGAAAAAGAGAGACAGCAAAAAAGAACAAAAAAGAGAGTTTGTTTATATACTCTGCTAAATATATGACAGAAAAGAACAAAGAATGCAAGGAAAGAGAAAGTGGGTGAGAAATTACTGTGGTGAGTCAGGCAGTGTAGAGCCCTGCACGGGCCTCAAATCTAGGCCCTAGCCCGGCCCGGGCCCGAGACGCTGAGGCCCTAGCCCGGCCCGTGTCCGACAGCTTATCAAAATTCTCGGCCCGAGTCCGACTAGAGCCCGTTTTTTTTTTTTTTTTTTTTTTTTTTTTTTTTTTTTTTTTTTTTACATTGTTGCAGCCATTAAAATAGTTCTGTTTTGTTTTTAATGTCAAAGTAGTTATTTTTCGTTTCGTTTCTTTAGTACGTTAATGATCAAAAATGTTTAGAGCATTTTTTTGTTTGTTAAATTAAAGTTTTAATTTTTTTAAGTGACGACCAAAAGCGGCCAGCGGCCGACAGTGAGTTAACCGCATATTTAATTAATTTAGTCTCTCAAATCAACTCTTGACTTGTCTTGCCTATAATAAAATCCATAAAACACTTCAAGCATCACAATGTTAGTTAATTTCGCCAACTATTACCACCAGTAGCCTAAAAGGCATTTTTGACGAGCTGAGGCAGGCTGATTCTGCTCGCGGCTCTCGCAAACGGAGCTAAACAAATAAAATAAAAAAAGCACATGCAGGTTGTCTTATAGCCTACCTTACACCTACGCAAATGAATATAAATCCCATCTTCAATTCCCGGGGTATATGCTCATTTAACGGAGTTTACAGCAACGGAAGCAAAAGATTAAGATGCATTTTATTCAGCAGCTTATTTCAGATTCAAATACCACATAAGAGAGAGCGCGACGCACTGGTAAGATAATGATCTCATTCATCTCATTCATTTTTATTGAAGATGATGGTGTTTTTGACTATCTTAGACTTATTTTAAGTTTCATTTACGGCCATTTGCGTTGGCTTGCATTAGTCATTTGCGGCGATGCGTGTTGCAGCACCATCATATCTATCTGACTACAACATATAGCCCATAAAACATTGTGACACATAATGACATTTTCATGTTTGAAAGTCTGTAGGTTAACATAAATGCAGATAGGCCTAATTGTAATAATAAAAGACAACATAGCCTAATTATCGATTTGGAAATATTAAACCAGTCAATACAGAACGAATTATTCTGTAGCCTTTTGCCGTCAATACCATGGATATGGCATGGGCCGGCTACTGCCGAAGTTGTCTTTGCTGTATCAATAGGCAATATATTTATATTTAACATGAAGTATAGGGCTTCCCTGTACATTAATAGCACCAGACGCCCCGCGGATGACACGCAACAGAAACGCTACGCTCACACCATGCTTGCAGTGTGTCTCCGTGCTGAAGAAACGCGCGCTGCTGCTGGCGCGGACTCTGAACCTATGCTCTGAACACTGTGCGAGCCATCTTGACAGTCGCGTTAGCTATTATGGTCTCGTGTTGTTTCCACCAGCGCAGAACTCATTGTTCCTTTTAATTGATAAAATAAATATAAAACGAAGGAGAAGCCTATAAAAAGGCCCGAAGCCCGGCCCGCGTTTTAGGTATGACATGAAAATTGGCCCGAAGCCCGGCCCGAGGGGCGTAAAAAAGTCGGGGCCCGTCGGGCTCGGGCATAAATGCAGGGCTTTAAGGCAGTGGTATCGCTGGACAGGAAGTCATTCATTGCCGCTGTTTGTTTTGATTTCTCTCCGAGGTGGTAAGCAAGCAAGGTTAGATCCGCAGATCCTGCTGAGAGGCCCTATGAGACATGCCCAAATCAAATAGTTGGCCTCCCTTTGACTTCTGGGAAGGCTATGACAAAGATATGAAAAGCATTATTGATGCAATCAAAGAAAGTGGTTAGTAGTGCTTGGTACAGAAAGATATTTCTAACTGCAGTTAGGAAGGTTGGCTAAAAATACTGTGTACTTCCATGAGTGAGCATTGTTGGCTTGGTAACTCCATCAAGACAGCACATATTTCCATTGGGGTGTGATAACTCCAGCACTGTTGGTGAGGAGGATGACACAGAATATTCAAAGATTATTATAATTATCGTTATGAATTATTATTATTATAATCATTGTTATAAACACGAGCCACATCTGAAAGGTAAAGGGGGAGGTGTTGCTGTAATTTATAATTATATCTTCAGTATTACATTTAATCATTTAGCAGACGCTTATCCAAAGCGACTAACAAAAAGGCCAGAGCAATAGAAGCAACAAAACAAATAAGGGCAACAACCTGCACTGTAAGAAGGTTCAGTTAATCAAGCACAGTACACACTATTTTTTTCCCCTTTCTTTCCTCCCAGAAAAGGTCTGTGATAGTGATTTCATGCCTCTTTGGGATGGAACCACGAGGTGTCATTCACTTGCAGAACTCAAGCTTCTGGAGGGTGTGTAAGTCTAAACAAGCGAGTCTAGGTATATTGGTGCAGAGCCAGTGGTTGCTGTGTAGGCGAGCCACCTGTGCTCTTCGGCTCGTTAAAGCACTAGTCCCAACGGTTATAGTCCTAGACTTCTGAGTAATAACTCAGAAGTCTAGGACTATAACCGTTGGGACTAAAGATTGCTTTGTACATAATCTTTCCCATCAGCTCCATCTCCTCAGCATTACAGATAGCCTAGAGGAACTCAATGTTCAACCTGGTCTCACAGAATTCCTTGAAATGATCACTGACCCTTAACTTAAAAATCCGTGGTAGTTTCACGGAATCGCCGAAAATTCTGTGATGGTCCACACACGGTTTCCTAACACACATTTAATTATCTGAATTTGTAAAAGTAGAAGTAACCTGGGTGAATTTGATTTAATGGAAGGTAGTGTAAGTAAAGTAGATATGCTTATAAGTGTGATGAATGTGATGTGATGAATGCAATACATGAATCCATACATGGTGACTGTTTCTTTAACAGGGGGGGTTGAAATGCTGTTTCATGCATACTGAGCTTTTTACACTGTTAAAGACTTGGATTCCCATCCTAAATATAGACAAAGTTTCAAAAACTAATGTTGGACGTTTGATGGAGTGTCAAAAATACTCCTTCCGGTTTCTCACAAGTTTCGGAGAGTTTTTTTCGAGTATGGGTCGGCTTGACGTCGATAGCGGAAGGTCCTTGTATGGGCCGTACGGGCTCTTCTCCCGGTAAGGTGCGTGCGCGCGTGACTAGAGCGAGACAGGAAATGCACGCCCATAAACACTCGATCAGGTGCAGATCCAGTCGTCCGTGAACACTTATGTCATTATAGTCCGCGCGGCTTTAGAGCTATCAGCAAACTTGTGCAGAGGTCTATAAACCAATGTTCTGGCAAAGCACCCTTTCCTTCCTCTAACTAACCCTAAAAATTGCAATGGTAGCCACCAAATGCATTACAGTTATACATTACTAATAGCCACGCTCCACTTTATTTCTATGGGTGACATCAAGCGACTTCAATGCTTCAGCACAGAATTCCGGGAAGGCAGCACTGCATCTGAACCAATTTGAACACAGAAATGACGGGAAGCTTTACAACATCGCTTCAGTCGCGTCGCAACGTGGATTTCCATGGTCACTGCTGTCACAGGACTTCACCAAATCATACCAAAGAAGTGTGTTTTTTATGGAGCGGTCCCAGCGATAAAGGTTCGGTCCTGCTTTGGAAGCAGCCGGTGAGTAAAACTGCTTCAAATGTCTATGCTGTTGGCTATCGTCGCGTGAGTAAACATCAGTAAATGACAGTTACTCCTTGTTCTATGTATAACGTTAAACTAGTCTGACGTGCAAAACCGTTTTGCTTGCTACTGCTAAGGTTTAGTCGCATACAATAGTCCATAAACCAAATCATGTCCTCATAAACTGCGAGTAAACACACACAAATGTTGACAGGCCACTAAATACAGTACATACCACAGAGACGGACGTCCTGCTGTTGCTGTTTCTCCTATTTAATTTATTTCAGCCTCCGAATCTGATTCTGGATCGATAGCCATGGGTTTCTCCACGCTTGAGGACGTCACTGCTTTGTGCGCATTCGTCATTCTTTAGCTCCACCCACACGATACGCCTCCAGGCGCTCGTTTTTTTCCGGAAAGACTCTGTACAGCCTATATTTCTTTTATAAATATAATAAAACTAAAGACTTTTCGGAGATATGAAGGATGCAATACTACTCTATAGGTACTCAAGATTGACATGAGATTGACTGAAACTAAGGGTGTACTCACACTAGCCAGTTTGAACCGTGCCCGAGTGCGTTTGACTACCAAAGCGCGGTTCGTTTGACTAGTGTGAGTGCTCCGAACCGTGCCCGGGCTCGGCTCGATTAGCCGGCCCTGGCCCGCTTGGAAGAGGTGGGCCAGAGCACGGATCAGTTGGACTCGGGCGCGGTTCGCATGCAGTGTGAGCGCTAACCGTGCTGGAGTCCATAATCAAAGCTGCAAAGTCCTTGCTGCACTTCAGCTGGTACCTTGCAAACCTCATAACACAAGCAGCACGATTACGTGAACATTTTCGCGCCACTAAGGCGACACATCTGTTTAACAACAGGCTGTGAGAGGGCTGTGGACCAAATGACACAAAGTTATCCACAAAGAAAACAGAGCGATGGACTCCATTGTGTTCAGAGAGCGCCGCTCTTCCTGTTTATCCCGAAACTGTCGCACCATAATGACGTAAGCGTGCTCTGACACGAATGCTGAAACCCGAAACCGTCGCACCATAATGACGTAAGCGTGCTCCGGCACGAATGCTGAAACCCTCCTATGTGAGTGCAGGCCAGCGGGGGAGTGGGGAGGGGGGACAATCGTACTCGGGCCCGGTTCATGGCAACCGTGCCTAGTGTGAGTACATCCTAAGTGTTTCACCCCCCCTTTAAAAGTCAGTTTCAATTACTTTGGTTGAAATGCACGTGCAGGAAAATGTGATTTTTGCAAGCAAGTTTGATTATTTCTTTTGTTATTGGATAAGGGATTGAAAAGCCCACCTTCTAGAAAGGTATTTGTGCCAACAATTGGCTGTTGTGAAAAAAAGGAGGAAAAAAGAACGTGTGAATAACACGTGAAGCAGGACTTGCAAGAGAGACAATCCAGATTGGATTGATGTGATCCATTGTAATTTGTTGTCACGTACACACACAAAGGAAATGGTGCGAGGACTCAAGTGCAGAAAAGGATATATTTATTATAACAAATAAAACATAAACTCAAAACAAAACCCACGAGGGGGAAAAACACACAATAGAATAATACAATATAAACTTAAACAAACCAACAGAATCACAGGGAGAACGGGAGACGCAGACATTACACAAGGATCCAACACAGACTGACAAACACAAGGAGATTATAAAGGGAACAAACAAGGCAGATAATGAGGGAGAACAGGTGGGGCAAATAAACCAATAATCAGATAACAAGAAGGGCGGGGTTGACAGTAGCACATGCAAGACATGACAGAACCCACATGTGCACACAAGACAGGACAGGCATGTGACATTACCCCCTCCTTAAGGAGCGGCTACCAGACGCTCCACTAGGGACGGGCGGGAAAGACCAGGGAGGGACGGGAGGGACAGACCAGGGCGGGGCGGGAGGGACAGACCAGGGCGGGGCGGGAGGGACAGACCAGGGCGGGGCGGGAGGGACAGACCAGGGCGGGGCGGGAGGGACAGACCAGGGCGGGGCGGGAGGGACAGACCAGGGCGGGACGGGCGGGGCAGACCAGGGGGGCACGGGAGGGGCAGACCAGGGGGGCACGGGAGGGGCAGACCAGGGGGGCACGGGAGGGGCAGACCAGGGGGGCACGGGAGGGACAGACCAGGGGGGCACGGGAGGGACTGGAGAAACAGACAAGGAAGGAACAGACAAGGGAGGGGTCAACAAGGGACACATGAGGAAAACAAAAAGTTCAGGCACCCAGGGCGGCGCAGGGAGAGCAGGACGCCTCAGCGGCGCACGGAGAGCAGGACGCCTCAGCGGCGCACGGAGAGCAGGACGCCTCAGCGGCGCACGGAGAGCAGGACGCCTCAGCGGCGCACGGAGAGCAGGACGCCTCAGCGGCGCACGGAGAGCAGGACGCCTCAGCGGCGCACGGAGAGCAGGACGCCTCAGCGGCGCACGGAGAGCAGGACGCCTCAGCGGCGCACGGAGAGCAGGACGCCTCAGCGGCGCACGGAGAGCAGGACGCCTCAGCGGCGCACGGAGAGCAGGACGCCTGGGAGGCGCGGTGAGAGCTGGACGCCTGGGAGGCGCGGTGAGAGCAGGACGCCTGGGAGGTGCGGTGAGAGCAGGACGCCTGGGAGGCATCTCCGGCCCAGCGGCGTCCACCGGAATGCGATCCACCAGCACAGGGACCACCGGAACACTATCCACCGGAACAGAGACCACCAGCATCGGGACCACCGGAACACGATCCACCGGCACAGGGACCACCGGAACACGATCCACCGGCACAGGGACCACCGGAATACGATCCACCGGCACAGGGACCACCGGAACACGATCCACCGGTATAGGGACCACCGGAACACGATCCACCGGTATAGGGACCACCGGCATCGGGACCACCGGAATACGATCCACCGGTACTGGGACCACAGGCACAGGGACCACTGGAATACTATCCACCGGCACAGGGACCACCGGAACACGATCCACCGGCACAGGGACCACCGGAACACGATCCACCGGCACAGGGACCACCGGAATACGATCCACCGGTATATGGACCACCGGAACACGATCCACCGGCACAGGGACCACCGGAACACGATCCACCGGTATATGGACCACCGGAACACGATCCACCGGTATAGGGACCACCGGCATCGGGACCACCGGAATACGATCCACCGGTACTGGGACCACAGGCACAGGGACCACTGGAATACTATCCACCGGCACTGAGACCACCGGTACAGGGATACTCTCCCTGGCAGCTCGTTCCTGCTCTCGAGCGAGACCCTCCACCATTGACTCAAAAGTCCCCCCATCATACATGCTCCTAAAAAGCCAGTCCATGGGCCCATCGAGCGCATAAAAGAAAAGATCCTTAAGAGGGCCCTCATTCAGCTTCAATCCCTCTGCTGCTTCAAGAAACTCGATCGCAAAACTCCTCAGATCGGTCCCATGTTGGCGGAGGGATGCTAAGGTCTGGAACCTCAGGATGCGCTCATAGTGGGAGCACGAGACAGTAGGAGCAGGTAGATGGGGCGAAATCCTCTTCCGCTGAGTCCTCGACATTGGTTGGATCCTTCTGTCACGTACACACACAAAGGAAATGGTGCGAGGACTCAAGTGCAGAAAAGGATATATTTATTATAACAAATAAAACATAAACTCAAAACAAAACTAGGGATGGCTGACGCGAAACTGACGTTTCGAAGCTGTGTCGAGATCCCGAAGCGCAGATGTTTCGAAACACTGCTCCGGACTGTGATTCGACACACCCATGTCACGTGACTACAGCTAAACGAAGCACTGAAGTGTTTCATCAGGTGCGCCTGTCGAAACTGCTTTGATTGCAAGGGGCGGGAACAAACCACACAGTCACACATCTGTATGAACCTAATTCGCCACAGTTTAAAAGTGAAGTTAATCCATCTTCACCTCGTGGGTTTTGTGAGAGGAGAGACATTTTGTGATAGCAGTGATTTTGTGATAGTAGTGATTTTGTGATAGTAGTGAGATTTATAGTAAGCTTTGGTTAGTTACATTTAGGCTAGATTTAAATTAGATATATTGACTGATAGGTATTGACAGTGACAGATAGTTAGTATAGATATAGACTAGTGACACATTCATATAGGCAAAGTTAGATAGTGACAGATAGCACAGCAGATAGAAATATAGAATTATTTAGATATAGAATTATATAGATATAGATTATTACATATATATTATATATATATATATATATATATATATATATATATATATATAGAGAGAGAGAGAGAGAGAGAGAGAGAGAGAGAGAGAGAGAGAGAGAGAGATTCATAGTTGATATATAGATATGGAAGCTCCACATAAGAGATGTCGTACATCTGTGGTGTGGGAGCATTTCCATTTGGAAACCCCAAATAAAGTGAGATGTATGATTTGTGATAGGCAGCTAGCCTATTGCAGTAATACATCTTCAATGATGCGCCATTTGAGGAGCACTCATCCTGCCATTTTGGAGGGTGCAGAGGATGGTAATATTCCCCCTGTACCTAGGCCTGCTACTGACACTGCTGGGCCGTCTAAGCAAGGTATGCATTGTTTGAAATATAATTCAGATAAAGTCACAAAGTCTATACTTTTAAAAAGGCTTAGGCTATTCCTGTGTCTACCACCCTTACAAGTAATGTACCAATCACAACTCCCAATTGTGTTAAACACAGCTTTACTGTGAACAGTTAAATATATCACTTCACAAACGTAGCTACTGTATTAATTGAAAAACGTATAGGCCTACATATTATTAACCATTTGACAGCCAACCAGCTCTAATTGTTGTAGTTCTATATTCAGTTTGATCTGTGTCTGTCAGATCATAAACTTTAGCAAAATTGTTTGTCTGGAAAGGTTTCCAAATAATGTAATAGCTTGTAATATCTGTGCACTATTTCTATATTTTTTCCCAACTTATGTGTCTTGAAGTATGTTTCATCTTTTATTTTTATCTTCTTTTAAAAGGCAGACAGAGGGAATTGGATGAGGCTCTTGTATACATGGTGGTGAAGGATTTGCAGCCCTTCACCGTCGTGGAGGATGAGGGTTTCATGGCGTTTGTGAACAAGCTTGATCCAAGCTATGTTCTCCCATCCCGGAAGGCGCTTAAAACCATGGTCACCGAAAGGTACAATGACACCAAGAAGAAGACCATGGAGGACCTAAAAAAGGCAGATTTTGTTAGCCTTACTGCTGACATGTGGTCCTCCATTAATATGGATGGATATCTTGGTGTGACTTGCCACTACATAACACCAGAGGCAAAGCTGGCAACTGTTGTACTGGGTGTAAGGAGGTTTTACCAAACCCACACAGCCCAGCATCTCATGGAGGCTAAATCGTTGCTAATGGCTGAGTGGGGAATAACCTCCAAAGTTCTGTGTATGGTGACGGACAATGCGTCCAACATGATCCTAAGTGCCGAGCTACTGAACCTTCGACGTGTCCCATGTTTTGCCCATACTTTGAACTTGATTGTGAAGAAGGCCCTAGATCAAACCCATGTCATCAATGAAATACGGCAGAAAGCCAGAAAGATTGTGGGGTTGTTTCGATCCAGCTGCAAAGCAAAGGACAAGCTTGTGGAGATGCAGGGCTTGATGGGCAGACCAACTCTGAAGATGGTACAGGAGGTGGACACAAGATGGAACAGCACATTTGACATGATGCAACGATTGCATGAGCAACGAGAGCCAGTGGGCGCTGCACTTTCAAATTTAAAGAGTGATATTGCTCCTCTGACAAGTTTTGAATATGACATTATTGAAGAATCATTGTCATTACTTCAACCATTTAAACTAGCAACAACAGAGTTGTCAGAGGAACAGAGGGTGTCAGCTTCCAAACTTATACCTCTCTACAGGATGTTGCAGCACAAGCTTGCTCAGAAAAAAGGACTTGCAACTCAGGAATCAACTATACAATTAGGTAGGCCACAATGACCATTCTATGTAATTGGCTATAAATGTCATATTGTTGTCAATAATATAATTAATATGTTTTGCTCGTGTTTTGAACAGGATCACATCTGCAAGAAGGTCTGCACTCCAGATGTGGGGGGTATGAGTCATTCAGAGCCTTGGCACTTGCCACACTGCTGGACTCAAGGTTTAAACATGTTGCTTTTGGAAATGCTGCCAAAGCCCAGGAGGCTGAAAAGAACATAACACTGGAGTGCGCTTCGCTGATGCGTTCAAACACAGCATCTTCTGGTGAGCAGTTTCAGTCTTCATCTAACTTTATGGAGATATATCATTTGCATACTTATGTCACTTATACTTCATATATGCTGTCAGTGTGTTTATATGCTTTGTAACTAATTGTTGATTTGTTTCATTCAGAGCCACAAATGTCAACACCAGGCCCATCATCATCATCACCATCATCATCAACACCAACAGAAACACAGGACAGTTTATGGGAACTGTTCGATAGCCGTATCCGTGATACCCAGACGACACACAGTGTAACAGCTGATGCAACAGTAGAAGTGAAAAAATACCTGAAGGATGCGTTTTTGCCCAGAACGCATGATCCATTAACTTACTGGAGAGAGAGAGCAGTAATTTTCCCTCATTTATATGTACTTGCTACTAAATATTTGTGCATGCCAGCAACAAGTGTCCCTTGTGAAAGGATTTTTTCAAAGGCTGGAGAAATTATATGTAAAAAAAGAAGTCGACTAAGCCCTTCAACAGCAGAGCAATTAATATTTTTAAATAAAAATATGATGTAAAAACTGACACATTGTGGCTGTATTTATTTTATTAATCCTCATTTTACATGACAAAAACACTCAAGTTATTCACAACGGGAAGGCTACAGGTTAGAAAACCAAGTAGCTGTCAGACAGATGTTAGAACCTTTTTTTTTTTCATGTATCACTGTGAAGGTTATTTCAAAACAATACATGCAAGTGTCCACTAGATGGCGTCATGGAGACGGGTGTCGGGTGCTGTTTCGAAGCCTCGACACATTTGCTTCAACTGTTTCAGTGCTTCACGAAGCCTCGGTCTGCCCATCACTAAACAAAACCCACGAGGGGGAAAAACACACAATAGAATAATACAATATAAACTTAAACAAACCAACAGAATCACAGGGAGAACGGGAGACGCAGACATTACACAAGGATCCAACACAGACTGACAAACACAAGGAGATTATAAAGGGAACAAACAAGGCAGATAATGAGGGAGAACAGGTGGGGCAAATAAACCAATAATCAGATAACAAGAAGGGCGGGGTTGACAGTAGCACATGCAAGACATGACAGAACCCACATGTGCACACAAGACAGGACAGGCATGTGACATTTGTTTACTAACTAACAGTTAGTGAGTGATTTGTGACTACTGGTGAGGATTATAATGTGAAAGATCACGTTTTGTTTGAGTTTGATGTGACTTCGGGGAGAGGACAGCGTTCTTCTGTTGTGCCGCGATGGTCTGCACATGTAAACGAACGTAATCCGCGCATCTCCCGGGAATAGAGTTTAGCGCTGCAGTTTTGATGCGCATATCGTTCTGAAGAGATAGCGATCACACAGCATGATGGAAACCCAGATAGCACTCTGAATCACCGTGAGGTTCAGAGTTCCTCTGGCTACGTTGGACACACAGAGCTGCGGAACACTTCATGAAAGGAGGCAAGAGAGTCACACCCGCATTTTCCGAGCTCAACGGACAGATTCAGGACTTTCAGGTATTTAAGTTAATTTTATTTTGCTCTCAGGAGTGAAGGGGCCAATTGTACGTTTGCTTTAATGGCCACAATGCACACAAGCCACGCCACAGGCCTGCAACGCGGGGAAAGCGTGCGCATGAGACTGTGTGTGAGAGAGTGTGTGTGTGAGTGTGGGCCCACAAAATATTTAATTCAAGTTTTGGTTCATCTGAGTAAGAGGATCCTTTGGTTATCTGTCTGTAAGGGTTAGTTTTGTAATTAAACACAAAACTACATAATTGAATTGCTATTTGCAATATTCCTGTGATTTATTTGGTATATTTAGTGACAGCTCACAGGGGAAGTTTTCCTGAGACCTTGGGAAATTGAAATTATTCTGATTTGTATATTCTTATTTTATTCTATCTTTTACTGACTTTTGTTTTAAATAAAATGTTGGGAAAATACAGACTAATTTCCTTATTTAAAGTTGGTAGTTAAAGTAGCCGCAGTAGTGTTGTTAGGTAGCCTTCTGATTTGAGTGTAATATCTTCCGTGCCACATATTGGTAAGAGGTTATAGAATTGTCAGTTGGAGTTTAAAAGGAAGTCCCATTAATTAGTCGAGAGACACAAAAAAAAGAACCCGTGTGTTCACTCTAAAGAGCTCGCTAAAGGGAAAATCTTTCTGAGTAGGGTCTTACACAAAATGGTGGCCCATACGGGGACCTTAAATTCCTTTTTGTTTGTATAATAACTAGTTTGCCTCTTGCTGATTGAACTTTTATTTGAGATGGATTTATCTGGCCATTCTGATTGCTAAGCAGCACTCACACAGTGGTGTGAAGAGGTTCTGATTGATAAAAATCATGCCGTTTTGTTGGCAGGAGTATCAGCTGATGTGGAAGTGGCATATATTGAGGATGTCACCCAATCTGTAAAAGCTTGGGGAAGAGTGAGGGTTAGAGCTACCAAGGCAGGTTCTAGTCCACATAAACAACTAGTGTTGTGTGAGGTTCGTGAGACTACTGAACTGTTGTCTGCTGAAGGGGAAGAACCCTGTAAAGTTGTTGTCTTCCTGAAAAGTGTAACTACCTCTGCAGATTTTGAAGAGAAGCTTGCCAGGATTTGTATTTTGCCTTCCACCTTTTAAGACAATGTTCTGGTGAGGCCTTATCTGATTTTCTGCGCAGAGTGGACAAAGCATTAAACAGGGTTGTGCAGAAAGATGGAGTGTCTCGGCAGATGGTGGATCGAGTCAGGGTGGAGCAACTTCCCTTACCAGAATTCGAGGTGCCGTTGAGTCAAACCTAATGCTTCTGCAGCTGAGGTTTAAGGTAAGGAAAAATCAACCTCCAAACTTTTTGAAAAAAGCAGAAATCAAGGATTTGAGAACCAGGCTAGTACAGGGGTACCCAAATGTGTCAGCAGCTGCTGTGATGCTGCAGTCTGGGCCTACTTCTTCTAAGACACATGTTGACACCCGTGATTTGGAGGTGCAGTCCCTAAAAGAACAAATAAAGCAATTGCAGCAGAAGATTTGTGATATGAGTGTAGTTCCTAGCCAGTCACCAGAACAGGTTCAGAAATTACCCAGCACTTTGCCTATGCCACGGAAGGGTAGGTCTAGACAGATCCAGGAAGACTTCTTCTGTTATCGGTGTGGGAAAGATGGACACATTGCAACTAGGTGCCAAGCCCCTAAGAATCCCCCGAAAGTGATCCAAAAGCTAGTCCGTTCAATAAGGAAGGTGAAGAGTGAAAGAAGTGAAACACCAAATGATAGTGGTAAGACTGGAAAACCTGATTGCTTTTCAAAAAGAAGCCAGATTGATGTCTTAGAAAAGGCATGTGTCCCTGAAGGATTGGTGGGTCCTAACTCTACATTGTCCCTGAAACTTAATGGACATCAGTGAAGAGCTCTCTTGGATAGCGGATCCCAAGTCACTATTGTATTTGACTCTTGGTATTCTAAATATTTGTCTGATGTTCCAATTCGACCACTTCACGGACTATCTATATGGGGAATTAGTTCATCTAATTATCCTTACAAGGGATATATAGTATTGGATGCCTCGTTTCCCACTAGTGCTAGAGTGGAGGAAACCATTTCCATTCTAGCATTGGTCCGTCCAGAGCCCCAAGGACCTCAGTAGGTCCCGTTGATAATTGGGACAAATGCCAGTTTTTTCACAAGGTTGGCTGCACTAGCCAGAAGGGATTGGCTCATCAAATGTTGCCCACAGCTTTAGGATCAGTTCACCTTACCAGAAGCTGTGTTGTCCGCAAAGACCAAAACCAACAAAGAGTGCTGACCATTCGGAAGGAAAAGTGAAGTGGGTAGGTCCAGGTTCTCTGACCGTGCCTTCAAAAAAGGAACTCCAAGCTATTTGTCAAGTAGAGTGTGAGAAGCCCTTACAAAATATTTCTAGTGGAAACTTTGGCAGAGGATCAGTTGCCTTCAGGATTGTTCATTTCTCCTGTAGTTTTACCCTTAACAGAGACAAATTTCAATCAACTGCAAATACCCATACACAAGGAGACCTCTAGAGACATTTCTCTCAACCTGGGACTGTAATTGCACAAGTGTATTCGACCGATACAGTTGCTGTTGCCCAAGGGAGTAAAAATATTCCTACCTCCATTAATCCATAAATATTTCAGTTTGGAAATTCCAGTGGTCCTGAGGAATGGAAAAAAAGGTTACGTCAGAAACTGTCAGACAAAGGAAATATCTTCTCTCTGGAGGAATGGGACGTGGGACGTAGGACTTGCGAAAGGGGTTGAACATCACTTTAAACTGCGTGATCCCAAACCTTTTAGAGAAAGGTCTCGTCGCCTGGCGCCTGCAGACATTGAGGATGTTAGAAGGCACATAAAAGATCTACTTGCAGCAGGTATTAATACAGAATCAAGAAGCCCTTACACCTCACCCATTGTTATTGCTTGCAAGAAGAATGGGGCTGTGAGGATGTGTATTGATTATAGGACACTTAACCAACAAACTATTCCAGACCAGTACACCACCCCAAGGATCGATGATGCCTGTTCTGCCCTTGGGGTATTGTCTT
Source organism: Pseudorasbora parva (assembly GCF_024679245.1). Taxonomy (NCBI): domain Eukaryota; kingdom Metazoa; phylum Chordata; class Actinopteri; order Cypriniformes; family Gobionidae; genus Pseudorasbora; species Pseudorasbora parva. Next base: position 23,602,143 of record NC_090194.1, on the reverse strand, counting down.
TGTTATAGTAATTAGGACCTCTAGCGGTCAAGTATGGTATTGCAGGCTGAATCAGGATGTTAGTGTGAAGAGGAAAAGCACATGGTAAAGATCGTTCCAGCTGCAACAATCCTCTGTTATGTTTCGATTTCTCCTTAGCAAGAACTGCCTGTAAGTGGTTTATATTTTCTATATGTTAAAATATTCCTAACAATACATTTGGGCCAAATCCATGTTGATTTAAAAGCATATATGATTACAAAGCTTTGATTTCAATTTGTAGACTAGTTGTTTACTGAAGACGTTATATTTCATTGTAATTAAGCTCTATTAGTCTTTGTATAAGAGACAATTTCATCTTAATGTATTTTTTTTGTGCTTCAGTTTTACTCCTTTGTTCATGTTTACATGCTCAACCAGAGTCTCTATTAAACACAAAGCTAAGAAGCTATATCCTGACTCTTATGTTTTTCATGATGGGAGTTTGGCTGGCTGTCTAATTTTGGTTAAGAACACCAATTGGAGGACAGTACCGTGAAAATGCATTTGGTTGGAGTAATTACGACATGTATTATGTGCAATGTATGAACGAGCACCATGAATGAATATAAGGACGGTGACAGAGCTTCTCAGAAGAGTGCAGGCAGCAGTCGCACATCAGTTTCAACAGCCAGTGCGAGTGGCAAGGGCCCGTGCAAGGGCTGAAGCAGCTTGTGTCCGTGCATCCTTTGCTGAAAAAGAAGGCAAGTTAAAAATTTAACAAGCAGAGAAGGAAGCAAAAGCACTCCTAGAGAAGGCCAGACTCACTGCTGAATTGACTGCTTTAACAATCCAGAGGGAGGCAGCAGCGGCTGTAGCACAGGCAAAGATATTAGAAGCAGCTGAGGAACAGTTAAAAGTACCGGATGACAAAAGTGCTATAAGATCATACAAGGAAGAAAGTATGCAGCGTACAAATGACTATGTTACACAGCAACTGAGTTATAAAAACATTCATGCTGTCATGAATTTGTACCTGTCAAGCAAGAGGAAAGCTTAGTAACGTGGGACAAGTCGCTTGAACTATCGCCACTTATCCCTCATTTTCAAAATCAGGTTAAATTGCCAGAGAGAAGCATCACTATGTCTGATTCCTACTTTTCGCCTCTCAAGATAAGCCCTAACATCTCAGAGACCAATAACGAACAGTGGCCACAACCTCAGTCAGGCGCTCATACCAATCTAAACACCACAGCGCAACCCTATACTCCTCTTCACTAAGTCACTAAGACCCTGCCATGACTGAGTTTGTTAAGTTTCTGGCATGCCTTCAATTGTTGACTACAGGGCATTCGTCAGTCCGATGACAGACCAGAAAGTTTCAGAGCATGGCAGTCCTCATTCTTAAATGCCATAAAAGAGCTCGACATCTCAGCTAGCGAAGAGTTGGACCTATTGACTAAGTGGCTAGGAAAGGAATCATGCCATTATGTCAATAGAATACGTCTCATGCTTGTTAACAACCCTCAGGTTGCTCTTAGGAAAGCCTAGGACAGACTGTTCTAATGTTATGCTTCACCTGAGATAATCGAGGATGCGCTGTTCAAGAAACTGGATATGTTTACAAAAATTTCCAACAATGATTTTGTGAGACTTAGGGAACTTGGAGATCTACTAATGGAGATCTTTTCGGCGAAACAAGATGGATACCTGCCCAGTTTGGCCTTTTTGGATACCGCTCAAGGCATCAGTCCTATAGTAGCAAAGCTCTCACACTCTCTTCAGGAAAAAATGGGTAGCCCAAGGATCCAGGTTCAAATCAGAACACAATGCCCCCCCCCCCCCCTTTCATTCTGAGTTTATTTGCTATGAGGCACGCATCAGGAACGATCCTAGTTTCTCTCTTACTCGTTCCAGCGATATCTACAGTCCCTGACAAAAGTATTGTCGCTTGTGTACAAATTGACCTAAAGTGCAGCTGAAATATATTTCTAATCAAGATATTTTTACAAGAAATGGCTCATTTTAATCCCACCAGCTTTTGTGATAATGTTTCAGTGAAAAACTAAACTTTCAAAAAGTATTCTAATATTCACAGCTTGGTAAAGCCCATTGAGTAAATTTTTGCAAAGACATAAGTGTTGTCACCTTGTCATATGAGCTTCACCTGTGACTAATAATGGATCAATTAGGTCTCAGGTGTGTATAAAAAGAACCCCAGTACGCTTGACCTTCACATCAACTGCTACTAGACCTCTGCAAACATGCCTAAGATTCACCCTGAGACTAAAGTTTTGATTATCAAGAGGCTGAAGACCAGATCCACTGCTGATGTGGCAGACACCTTCAATGTGTCTCAGCGTCAAGTACAGAGGATAAAAAAAAGATTTGAAGAGACTGGAGACGTTTTTGACAAGCCCAGGTCAGGCAAAACCCGCAAGACAACTGCTCGAGAGGACCGTTTGTTGGCTCGAAAATCCAAGGCCAGCCCATTTTCCACTGCAGCAGAGCTCCACGAGACCTGGTCACCTGAAGTCCCTGTGTCAACCAGAACAGTTTGTCGGATTCTGTCTCGAAATGGCCTCCATGGTCGAATCAGTGCCCAGAAGCCAGCACTAAACAAAAGACAATTGAAAAACCGTGTGGCATTTGCCAAGGCCCACAGCCTGCTAAAAGGATGGACGCTGGAAAAGTGGCAGAAGGTGGATTTTTCAGATGAATCTTCTGTTGAATTACACCACAGTCGCCGCAAATATTGCAGGAGACCTACTGGAGCCAGAATGGATCCGAGATTCACCCAGAAAACAGTGAAGTTTGGTGGCGGAAAAATCATGGTCTGGGGTTACATCCAGTATGGGGGTGTGCGAGAGATCTGCAGGGTGGAAGGCAACATCAATAGTCTAAATTACCAAGAAATTTTAGCTACCTCTTATTCCCAACCATAAAAGAGGCCAAATTCTGCAGCAGGACGGTGCTCCATCGCATACTTCCATCGCCACATCAAAGTTCCTCAAGGCGAAAAAGATCAATATGCTCCAGGATTGGCCTGCCCAGTCACCAGACATGAACATCATTGAGCATATGTGGGGTAGGATGAAAGAGGACGCATGGAAGACGAAACCAAAGAATATTGATGAACTCTGGGAGGCATGCAAGACTGCATCAGTAAATTGTATGAATCCTTGCCAAACCGCATGGATGCAGTCCTTCAAGCTCATGGAAGTCATACAAGATATTAAATTTGGATCTCACAGCACAACAACTTAATTTGCTGACAAATTTTTGTATTTGCAGTAAATTTGTTCCATTTCTGTATAGGCGACAAAACTTTTGTCTTGCCAAAATTTGACCTTTCTGTCTTGATTAAATGATAAATATTTTTTCTGTGAAAATTATTTATTTCAGTGCATTAAACATCATTTGGGAGGGTTTTAGCTTTTCATATGAGCTATTTCTAACACCAATTAATTAATTAAATGTCAGGTTAATATCAGGTATTTCTAGAAAATAGATAAGCGACAAGACTTTTGTCAGGGACTGTATCCCAAGGAAAGACCAATTGTCAGGATGGAAAGAATTCCATTATTGACTCACAAAACGGATGTTCTCAGTGACAAGAGAGTAGAGAACCCAGGAAAGTACTGCCCAATACACAACAGACCACACCCTTTGAAAAAGTGTCGCACTTTCAGAGCCAAATCAATCAATCAACTTTATTTATATAGCGCTTTTACAATCACGATTGTGTCAAAGCAGCTTCACAGTGTCAAACAGGATAATATTGCAACAAAATTAGATTTGGCTGTACAGTCGTTCTGGAGAAAACAGTGATGCAGCTTATTTTAATTTATCATATAGCGACAATGTTGGCAGATCTGTATTATAGTTTATAGAATTAATTAAAACCTAATTCATAAATTTTATTTGTATTATTAGTTGAATAACTTTGATCATAATTGTAGTGTCCCCAACTGAGCAAGCCAAGCCAAAGGCGACAGTGGCAAGGAACCAAAACTCCATCAGGGCATGATGGAGAAAAATAAACCTTGGGAGAAACCAGACTCAGCCTGGGTTCCAGTTCTCCTCTGGCTCTCCTCCTATTAACACACCGTGTATGATTATTATTCTGGCAACCTTACAGGTCAGAAATCATATTAGATCGGAATATTGAAAAATTTCAGGGTATCATGGAAGAGACTGGTTTATTTAGTATGGTGTGTCGATTACACAAGAGCATGAATACATGAAAGATCGGAATCACTGCGCCCGAGACGAGTTTCTTGAGCATGACTTGCCGGTGAGGCAAATTCGGAGGAGACAGCAATTGACACGGCTCAGCAGACACTTCAGGATGCGTTGGTCATGTCCAGGCGCAGGTCCACCATCCGATCCGGACACGCCCTGGATCCGGGATAAACCTAGGGATAAACAGAGACTAACATTAGCGTAGATGCCACTCTTTTTATGATGTAACGAGTACATCAGGTGTTATGGAAAGTGTTCCAGGTTCCGGCTGACCTAGTTAATGCAACCTAACAATCAGTCAGAGATTTAGTCTAGATTTAAACTGACCGAGTGTGTCTGCTTCCCGAACAATGCTAGGAAGACTGTTCTAGAGTTTAGGTGCTAAATAGGAAAAAGATCGACCGCCTGCAGTTGATTTAGATATTCTAGGTATTATCAACTGGCCAGAGTTTTGAGACCGCAATAGACGTGATGGAGTATAATGTGTTAAGAGCTCGCTTAAGTACTGGGGAGCTAAACCATTTGGTGCTTTGTAAGTAATACGCAAGATTTTAAAATGTATGCAATGTTTAATAGGGAGCCAGTGCAGTGTTGACAGAACTGGACTAATATGATCATACTTCCTGGTTCTAGTAAGAACTCGAGCTGCTGCATTTTGGACTAGCTTGAGTTTGTTTATTAAGCGAGCAGGGCAACCACCCAGTAGAGCATTACAATAATCTAGCCTTGAGCTCATGAACGCATGTACTAACTGTTCATCATTTTGCATTGAAAGCATGTGCCGTAATTTAGATATATTTTTAAGATGGTAGAATGCGGTTTTACAGATGCTAGAAACGTGGCTTTCAAATGAAAGACTGGTGTCAAAGAGCACACCCAGGTTCCTCACTGACGACGAGGGCTTGTCAGAGCAGTCATCAAGTGTTAGACAGTATTCTCGGTTACTGCTTGTGGAGCTTTTCTGTTCAATAATTAAAAATTCAGTTTTATCTGAATTAAGTTGCAGGAAATTACTATTCATCCAATTTTTTATATCAGCTATGCATTCCGTTAATCTTGTGAATTGGTAGGTTTAGTCAGGGCATGAGGAAATATAGAGCTGAGTATCGTCAGCATAACAATGAAAACTAACGCCATGCTTCCTAATGATATCTCCCAGTGATAGCATATACAGGGTGAAAAGCAACGGTCCTAACACTGAGCCTTGCGGTACCCCATACTGAACTTGTGATTGGTGTGACATCTCTTCATTTACTGCTACAAACTGATAACGATCAGATAAGTACGATTTAAACCATGCTAATGCAGTTCCACTAATGCCAACATAATTTTCGATTCTATTCAGAAGAATATTGTGATCGATAGTATCAGAAGGAGATGACAACGAATTGTCATCCTCCACGGTGAAGTCACACTATACCGAGATCTGTGGCAAAGGGCAACCAGGAAAATCATGCTCTAAGATATGCTTGGTGCAGGTGTTTCCTCAGAATCATCCAGAGAAGGTTGTCAAAATGTACGCAATACTCGATGATCAGAGTAATCGCTCATTGGCAAACACTGAGTTCTTTGAACTGTTTGGGATAGAGAGCGAACCTTCCTCTTATTCCCTTCGAACATGTGCTGGTGTTACCAACATGTCTGGCAGGAAGGCTGAATGTTTCATGATATCACCGGCTGCAAGAGGTGCTTCTTTTGCTCTACCACCACTCATAGAGTGCAATCAAATACTGGCCAGCAGATGTGAGATACCTACTCCGAATGTAGTCTTGAATCACGCTCACTTGAGGTCAATCGCAAGCCAAATTCCCAAACTCGATACCAATCCTCAGATCCTTCTTCTACTGGGGAGAGACATCATTAGGGTGCACAAGGTCAGACAACAAATTAATGGCCCACATGATGCACCCTTTGCCCAAAGGTTAGACTTGGGTTGGGTGGTAGTTGGTGAGGTATGTTTGGGAAACGCCCATATACCTAGTGCGAGCACCTTCAGGACCAATATATTAGAGAATGGTCGCACCACTTACCTTTCACCCTGCACTAGTTACATGAACCTGAAAGAGGAAGTACCTTACAGCGGGGAGACTCGGGGTGTCATCCTCGGAGCACACAAAAAAAAGCATGTACGATACCTCAGAAGACAGCCTTGGTTGTGATGTGTTCCATAGAACTGAGAACGACAATAAACTAGCCCCATCCATTGAAGATACAGCATTCTTAAGAATCATGAATTCAGATGTTCACAAGGATGAAGAAAACAGTTGGGTTTGCCCTTCAGAGAGCCATTGCCCTTCAGAGAGCCAAGAAAAATGCTCCCCAACAATCGTGAACAAGCTCTTAATAGATTTCATTATCTGCAGCGTACCTTTACTAAGAAACCAGAGATGGAAAAACAGTTTGTCTCTTTCATGAAGAAGATTTTGGAGAATGACCATGCTGAACTTGCACCACCACTGAAGGAGGGAGAGGAGTGTTGGTTCCTGCCGATCTTTGCAGTTTTTGATCCACATCGTTCACACGATCAAATCCAAGAATAATTGTGAAGAACATGTAGGGTGGCATCGTTGCGATAAACTTCGAACCTCACAAGAGTATTCACTAGCCTGCAATGCCATTTTCAGAGCAACTCAAAAGGAGAGCTTTCATATGGAATATGCAGCCCTTTCTGACAGCCCCTCTTAAAACTGGATCCAGTTCTCAAGGAAGGTTTGATCAGAATCGGAGGAAGGTTGGAAAATTCTCCTTTAAGCTCCATTGAAAAGAACCCCTTGGTTCTACCCAAGCACAACCTCATCTCCAGTCTGTTAGTGCATCACTACCATGAGAAAGTAGAACATCAAGGGCGCCATTTTACGGAGGGAGCCTCAAGAAAGGCTGGTTTCTGGATTATTGGAGAGAAAAGGCTGATTAGCTCAATCCTACACCACTGTGTTACCTGCCGTAAGCTCCGCAGGAAAATGGAGGAACAAATTATGGCAGACTTGCCTCCTGATCCCCCATTTACCTACATAGGTTTGGACGTTTTTGGACCTTGGATGGTCAGAGCGAGACGTACTAGAGGCGGACACGCAGAGAGCACACTCCTTTCTCCCATGAAGTCTTGTGTACGCTTATGGCCATCATCAATGCCAGAACTCTCATTCCTGTATCAAGTGATCCAGAGTCCCCATTCATCTTGACTCCAGCAGTGTTGCTTACTCAGAAGGGAGCAGTCCCACCTCTGCCAGGGAATTTCGGTGACAGGGATTTTCTTCTTAATCAGTTGAGACAAGTACAGGCCCTTGCCAACGAGTTCTGGCTCCGATGGAAAAGGGAGTACCTACCAACCCTACAGAGTCACAGGAAATGGAATAAGACATGTCGCAACTTGCAAGAAGGTGACGTTGTCTTGTTGAAGGACAACCAAGCTGCTCGTAATGCATGGCCTATGGCAGTGGTCACCTCTGCTATTCATAGCCAAGATGGAAAAGTATGTACAGTTAGTTTAAGGACCACTGCTCAAGGTACTCCAAAGACTTTCACAAGGCCCGTTACAGAGGTCGTCCTACTGTCACTATCAAAATCCAGTGTTCGGCACTTTGCGGACGTGAGTTTTTGTTGTAGATGTCTGTCTTTAAAAAAAAAAAAAAAAAAATTGTTGTGTATTGTGCTAATTAATTGAGTTTTCTTACAGCTCTTACAGGTTTTTGGCCTTGTCTGTTCCGTTGCTTCTATTACTCTCCCCTTTTTTGTAAGTCGCTTTGGATAAAAGCGTCTGCTAAATGATTAAATGTAAATGTAAATGTAAATGTAAATGTTACCCTCAACAGATTAAAGGTTTATGCTAAATTTGAGCAATATAGACAGTGAGACATAGACACCAAGCGGGGAGTGTTCTGCCCTTGAGGTAGTGTCTTTGGACAAACAGGACAAACCAAAGCCAGCTGACCATAAGCTTCATACTAAGCCGATGACAAGCTATCCTGTTTCTACTTCAAGGCCCAAGCCTTGGTTTTGCTTTAGGTGTGGTGAAGATGGCCATATCGTGTCTTCCTACTGCAATGCACCAAACCCCACCTTAGTGCAAACAAAGAGAAAGGAACTTTAAGAGAAGCACCGGACTTGGAACAAGCAGAATGGTCCTTTCTTGAAAAACAGGATTTAAACTACCTGAGGCCCCTGCCCACCTTGGCAGGAGCGTATGCTCACTTGGCTGCTGGATCTTTGCATGGCGAAGTCTTTTATTATGAACTGCTCTGAGACTTTGGGTTAGAGATCCAAATACAGTATTTAATGAAGGGTAATACACAATCGTAGTCAAAACAGGCAAAATGTCATAAACATGCAAGCATCCAAATGAGCAAACAAGACAGGAGAGAAAGGCAAAAGGGTAATCCTAATAATAATAATAATAATATATTTTATTTGTAAAGCCCTTTTCATAGATAAAAACAATCCCAAAGTGCTACACATAAAAAATAAAAAAAATCCTAGGAATGGCTAACCCAGAACTGACGTTTCGACGTTGTGTCGAGATCCCAAAGACTGCTCCGAACTGTGATTCAAAACACCTATGTCACGTGACTACGGCTAAATGAAGCTTCAAGTGTTTCATCAGGTGGTGCTTGTCGAAACTGTGTTTGATTGAAAGGGGCGGGAACAAACAGTGCTGGGCTTTGCAGTAAGTGAAGGCAAACAATGCAAAAAAAGAAGACAGTACAAGAAAAGGCAATGCACAAATAGTCTTGGGATAAACAAAGAAATATAATGCAGGTAAATATTGGCGTGGCTTTCCAACAATGGCGAAAACTGAGGGACCTCAAGGGGCTGAAAAGCGACACCTTGATGGCTGTATTTCTGCTGGACAGGTAATCTTTCATTTTGATTATACATTTTTTTGGTTTATGTTTTCATGAAGCATGTATCTCTAGCACACATATTTGCCTAATATAGCTAACATAACATTACTTAGCATAAAGTTACAATGTTATACACTTAATGAGCCTTAGTAGAGATGATAAATGCTCAAGTTGATCACTGTCGTGTTGAATTTTGCAAAATTTTACTTTAGATAACAAAATGAATGTGTAAAAGCTAGTACATCGCATCCAGGATTTTTTTTTAGAACCAAGTTGGCTTTAGCTACTACCCTCTGTCTGAACTTTTACCATGTTCACTGAGAGCTTTACCTGCACGTTTATTTCCGCCTTTGGTTTGTTTAACTAGCTCTTTACCAAATCAAACAAAAATATATTTTAAACTTTACCAGTATTGGTATTCTAGCTTGATAGTGAGTACTAAAAGACATCTTATTTGTTTATATTCATACTGATAAAGTTAGATTCTTTATTACATGTGATTCTGACATGTCAATACATGCGTCTTCCAGCTGAGCGTTCATGTGTTTTGGGGGCGTGGCTTTGGAAAGAGCCCAGAAGGGAGAAGGTGGAGTGAATTAGCCTGGATGCCAGCCAAACTTAGCCCCGCCCACACAATTTTTAGGTCTGGCAGTTCAGTCTGGCCTCGCTCCATAGAGGAGTAATTATCTCCGAACAGAATCTGTTCGGACCAATGAAATCATCAGGGTGGGCTTTAGATGATGACGGACAGATGATAAACAAAAACGTAATCATGCACATCATCAAAGGGGCTTGAATTATATTTGTTCAAACGGAGAGCTTGTTTGTATATGCATTCACATTCACAATTTCTCTCAGAAATGATGATCATGTTGGGTAAGTACTCTGTGTATCATTAAATTATGTTTGTTTTTTTTACAACACCAGCAAAGATCGTGTATTCCAGCGTGCGTGCAGACAGGGTTGCCAAGTTTTTAAAACAAAACCCGCCAACTACTAGCCCTAAACAATAGCTTCTCAAGGGGGGATCTCCCTGGAAAAAATGGTGTTTGGGGGGGTAAAAGGTGTGTTATTTTGGCAAGGTTGCCTGCTAAAATTCGCACTCATGGGTCTATATATCACATAATAGTCGCTTCAACCCGTGAATTGGCAACACAGTGCAATTGAGCTCAATGCATCCCTTTGTTGCTCTGTTTGGTTGTAGGTCTATCCAATTGATATCTTTCCTGGTTCGGTTGAAACACGCCCCATAATCCAATTTAGTCCAATAGAGCAGTTTCAGACTCATATTCTGACTAGAATTGAGTATGACCACGTCAGGCTAGGAGTATATGGAAAAAATGAGCTGTCTTTAAAACAGTCGTGAGAGGTCTACAGACACTAAATTTTTACTCAGTACTTATATTTTAATTATGTATTGATATATAAAGAAAGTTTAAACAAATGTGGAAAAAAAGTTTTTTAACCAATTCTTACCTACCTTACATTTAATAATATCTTTACATCATGGGTTTTTGTGAGAGGAGAGCGGTTGTGATATAAATTAGACCTGAGTCTGCAGCTGCGAGCTGGGTGTTGTGAGTGTGATCTCCCATCCCCCACACGCGAGTTGAAAACATGTGGAAATGGCTCCCTCTGCTGGCTGTAGTCTTTAGCCTCTGGCCAACAATTCCTCCGATGGCACAAATTGACGATATTTGCGTCATGGGAGGAGTTTTTCCAGAAATAAAATGCATAAATCTCTTGTCTCAGGGGGATATGAGGTGGGGGGGGGGGGGGGTACAATCATTCAAATATATGCCAGGGTTTCTACTAATACAAAGCCATATGTTAATTGCTAAAGTAACTCTTTAAATAAGATATATTGACTGATAGGTATAGACAGTGATAGATAGTTAGGATAGATATAGTTACACATTCAGGCTAAGTGGATATATAGTGGAGAAGGGAATAAGGAGAAGCGCGTCAGTCAGTGAAGGAGCTCGAATCGCAAGTAAGTGTTTTTGAAATACTCTGTATTTGCTGTACTGCTTAGTGTATTAATTACTAGAAGGAAGATACATTTCGATTCTGCACTTATTTTTCCTATTTATAATTTTATTACGTGAGCTATTTGCAATTGCATTTTAACCAAGGCAGTTTGAAGCGCCGGCACTTTGCGCTGTATGCAATTGTCAGCTGTTATCAAATAATAATTAGTGGCTTTTAGCACAGGTAGTGAGTCATAGTTTGGTTTCGATTTGAGTCATTTGCAGCCTGTTGTGCTGATTAATCTTTGGAATAATTATAAAAGCGTCCACACCTGATCTCACTCAAGTAGTGATCAGTGTGTAATAAACATGTCAGCGCTGTCGCGGTAGCGTCAGCGGGAGCGTTCAGCCCTCGTGTGAAGGCCGATCAAACAGAAACAAAGCCCAAACATTTGCACATCCAGACGCAGCAGCGCACATTAAAAAATTATTTATTTGCCACAAACTCTCTTTGCAGAACACAATCCTGGCTCCCTCTGTCTCTCCAACAATTTCCTCCGTCATAATCTTTTTTTCTTTTTCTCCACAAATCAGCGGACAGACAATTTGAAGCAAACTTTGTGCAGTTTATCATTTTTAATAATTCCAAGTCTCGTGCGAGAACTCCAGTCTGACGCACGTGTGATCTTGCCTTGTTTACTTGTCACATCGCACGTGTTCCTCCTGTACAGTCAGGCAGTGTGAACCCCTCTGTCGCCGATCCATCGGTCAGTGTGAACACAGCAGTGACTGAATGATACCCCAGATAGTCATGCAGTGTGAAAAGAGCAGTGACCCGACGAGTTTGAAAATCGTGCCGTCTGAACTAGGCTTTAGTCCTTCAACAGCAGAGCAATTAATATTTTTGAATAAAAATGTTATGTAACAACTGTGACACAGTGTGGCTTTATTTCTTTTATTGATCTACTTTTTTCACACACAAAAAAACCTAGTTATTTACAATGAGGAGTCTACAGGTTACAAAACCAAGTAGTTGTCAGACAGATGTTAATTTTTTTTTTTTTTTTTTTTTTTTTTTTTTTAGCATAGATCACTGTCAAGGTTTTTTCAGATAAATACACGCAAGTGACCACTAGATGCCGTCATGGAGTCAGTGTTGTTTCGAAACTTTGGCACATTTGCTTCAACTGTTTCAGTGCTTCCCGAAGCCTCTGCCTGCCCATCACTAGGTAATCCCAGGAACAGGCAAGCAATCCAAAAACCAAGAGACAAGATACCATGGAAAATGCTTGGAAATGCAGTTATACAACAAACAAGACTTTGCCATGAATGACAGTGTGAACATGGTATATAGGCAGAGGTAATGAGACTATAGCTGGGGAGTTTTCGCGCGATGCTTAATTCTCAGTAAAAAACATGAATGAGAACATTGCGTCTGACTGTTCTTTAACAAACGTGCTTCTTTACAGGAGTACTACATAAATTTGGAGGCACCGCTGGAATGATTGTTGGGTGATCTGACTGTTGCATCAGTGAGGACCACCCAATCCCCTTCATCTCTACTTACCCAGACATACAGCAGTGGGGCAGCCGAGTGAAGTGGAGAGAACAGGCTTGTTAAGTGGCATGTGTGCTTAAGGTACAGTGATTACAGAAGTGCCGGGACCCAGGTCAACACTTCAGAGTCTGCAGGGGGATATAGGAGGAAAATGATGCACACTGTCAAGAGAGAAATTAATGGAACTATGCTTCTTCTTTGCACTTCACGTTAGTAAAAGACGTGAAAAATGTGACCTGTCTCTCACTCATAAAGTATAATAATAATAATATTAATAATAATAATAATAATAATAATAATAATAATAATAATATTTTTAATTTATATAGTGGCTTTTCCAAGCTCAAGGACACTTCACAATAACTGTAAATAACTAGCAGTTTATCAATAGACGGACAGTGGACATATGCCCAGTCCAAGTAATGAGTGATTGCAGTTGCAAATCGCACTACATTTACAATACAACATGAAAAACATAGGTAACAAACATTAATTACAGACAGCATTGTGGGCAGTTCGAGTAGAGATGAAGCACATTATTGGTAGTGAGTTAACATTTTGATTGTGTTATGTCAAGTTTACATTTTCATGACTGATAATACTGTTTAAACAAATGTGTTTTGAGTTTACTTTTAAATTCATGTAACGTGGTTGTTGTCCTGAGAGGCAGGAGGAGAGAGTTCCATAGCTTAGGGGCTGTAACAAAGAAAGACCTGCCACCCATAGATGATAAATGAAATCTCCACTCACAGAGGAGGTCACAGCCAAGAAGATCGGAGAGTTCGTGGGGGAATATAAGGAGAAAGTAAGTCAGAGAAATAGGTGGAAGCAAGACCACTGAGTGACTTAAAAGTAAGCAGAAGAATTTTGTAAGTGATACGGGATAACACAGGTAGCCAGTGCAGTTTGAACAGAATTGGAGTGATTTCGGCAGTTTTTTTTTGTGTGTGTAAGTTAGTAGTCTTGCGGCAGAGTTTTTGGATGTATTGCAAACGTGAAATAGAGTGTAGTCCGGAAAAAAGAACATTACAGTATACAAGGCGAGATGTAATGAACGCGTGGTCTAGTGCTTCAGTGTCTTTTGGGCTGACATAGGGACGGAGTTTGGCAATACGCGCAGATGAAGAAAGGACGCTTTACAAAGTTGACTAATGTAAGCGTCAAATGTCAGTACTGGATCAAGAATGATACCCACATTTTTGACAGTGGCAGATGGAATTATTGAAGTAGCTTCAAGGTCAAGTCTGAGTCACCAGGGAGTGAGAGGTCGTTGATAACCCTTGCTAATGCAGTTTTAGTACTGTGGTTTTGGCAAAAACCAGACTGAAATAAATCAAAACTGTTGTTGAGAGATAGATGTGACTGCAATTGAGTGGAAACAACCTTTTCATGATTTTTGAGACATATGGTAAATTGCAGATTGGGTGGTAGTTAGCGTAGTCAATTGGGTCCAGGTTTGTTTTTTTAAGAATAGAAGCAACTGCAGCCAGTTTAGTGAGACTGGAACAGAGGCAGAGAGAAGAGACATGTTTACAAGATGTGAGATAGGTGCAGAAATGGCAGAGGTACAGTGTTTCAAAAGGGTTGTAGGTGCAGGATCCAGTCGGCAAGAAGAAGAATTAGATTTCTTTATCATTTCACTAATCAAGGTGTGATTGGTCAACAAAAAGTTATTAAGTGTATGTTGCTGAACTAGAAGTGGTTGGTTCACCACTGAAAGTCCCACGTAAAGCATCCAGCTGAAACTGGTAAGAAGATTGTTAACTCGCCTCACAGTCAGTCCAAAAGATGGAGGAGAGAAGGGTGAGAGGGCTCGTAGCAGGCTGACTGCAGAGAATCAGTGACAACAACAAAAGTAGTTAAAAAAAAAAGTTAAGTCCAGTTTCTAGCAGGATGCAGAGAGAGAAACACCAACTGTCCAGAAACGGACACAGCAAATGTAAACAATAGACGACGTAGCGTGGCGCGGCAGCCAAATGCGCGCAGCGTTCCCACACTGCGTTCAAACACCAGAAGTCCGGTATCTAAGCAGCTATTTATTGAGGAGTGAGCTTAAAGAGCTAAGATAGTGGTATTCGCCTTATTCACCTCGAACGTTCTACAGAGCTTGAGGAGTACACTTTCCACTTGGACTCGGTGGCAGAATCTTCGCCTTGTGCCATTGGATCAAGTACACTCGTCGGAAAGTATGGACGGATCGGCTTTAAGGTTGGGCTTGTTGAATGTGCACTCTTTGAAAAACAAGTCTTTTATTCTAAATGAGTTCGTTAGAGCTCGGGATTTGGACTTTGTGTTTCCTACTGAAACCTGGATGAACAATGACAATATGTATGTTTTGGGAGAAGCTGTTCGGAATAATTTTTTAGTTTTTAACGGGACGGGAGAATTTACATCTACTTCAGCACTGCTATCATGCGGTATTCCACAAGGATCCGTTTTAGCACTAGTATTTTTTTCACTGTACATGCTTTATGGAGTGATTTTTGTGCCATAATTAAACAAACAAATCCACCATTTTGCAAACAAACACGATCTGCTTTGCAAAGGAAAACTCAACTCGCAAACAAACAGAAAGCGTTGTGCAAATGCAAAGAACAGTTTGAGCGAAAACACAGAGGAGTAACAAATATATGTATTGTGTTTTGCAAATAAATGAGTGAGCATGCATATTTCACAAATAAATACAAACCATCCTACAAATTGCATGTAACCTTTGAACAAATACCAAATCTAGTCCACATAAATGCATACATGTTTGTTACTATCTCTCAGCTTAATTTTCTCACAAATGCAGTTCAGGCAGATTTTCTCACAAATGCAGCTCGCGCAGATTTTCTCACAAATGCAGAGCAACTTCCTCTTCCAAAACAGCAGATGGCGCTTTGGGTCAATTTACAATAGTCTCCCCCGACCCGAGAACCATTGAAACCAACACTCTTCCAGCTGACGAAATGAGCGGTGAACAGGTGAGTTTCTGTCTTACTGTATCTATTTTTAATCTTTTTGAGATTTTCCCAATACCAATCATATTTCAATATAAGAAAAAATAACAATAATTTAAAGATATTAGTGTGACGATCTGTTCAAAATCAGTAGTGACAAAAACTATAGTGATCATCACTTAACAAGTTTATGTTGTTCTCTATAATAACTTAATAAGAACATTTTCATATAATTTAAAAGTTATTTAATTTTTCTGTCCAAAATAATAATTTGGGGCCTGCATATTTCATATGCAAGTTAAGAAAGATTTGTGGATTGTTTGTTTCATTCATTAATTAGTTAATCACTACTATCGTCTGTGTCTGTCCATTGATCCCATCTCCCAGGTGGTTCGCATAATGATGGAGCGGCTTCAGTCTCGACTTCAGCACATTCTCAGTCGGCAGCCTCTGGACCTAGACTATTTACAATTCATATGCACACAGGAGATGGTGTTGTTTAGTGCATTTTCAGATCAGATTGCTCTTCCTGGGGGTATTGTGGATGGTCTAACAGAACTGTTCAGGTTAGTAACAGAGGAAAAATCAAATCAGGTCATGGAAGTGTTTGTTCAAGTCACTCATGGAGCAGCTGGACGTCCACGCTTTGATGTGTCAGAAGATTACCTGCTGCATCTGCTCCATCAAGGTCTCCCTGTCTCATGCATTGCCAGTCTCCTCGGAGTGTCTAGGCGGACAGTGTACAGACGAATGGCAGATTTAAACTTCACTGTTAGAGGTCTATACAGCACTTTAACAGACTCAGAACTAGATAACCTTGTTGGTGAAATCAAAGAAAGCATGCCACATGCAGGCTATCGGCTTGTTAAGGGGAGTCTGCAAGCCAGAGGACATCGGGTTCAGTGGGAGAGAGTTAAAGCTTCAATGCATCGTGTTGACACCATGGGGATCCTCTCCCGTTTGAACATGCTAGGGTGTGTTGTGCGCCGCAAATACTCAGTTCCTGGACCGAAAGCACTTGTACACATTGATACGAACCACAAACTGATCCGGTGAGTGTCTGTCTGTCTGTATGTATGTATGTGTCTGTCTGTCTCTGTGTGAGTCTGTGTGTGTGTGTGTGTGTGTGTGTGTGTGTGTGTGTCTGTAATGAATGTATGTCTGTCTGTCTTTGTCTCTTGTGACTGTCTGTATGTGTCTATATGTCTGTCTGTGTGTGTGTGTGTGTGTGTGTGTGTGTGTCTCTCTGTTTGTATATTGTGTGTGTCTCTGTCTGTCTCTGTGTGTCTGTCTGTCTTTCTCTCTCTTAGTCAGTCAGTCAATCAGTCATGACAGTTGTCTATTGAATATCTAGGTACAACATAGTCATCTTCGGAGGCATTGATGGATTTTCCAGAAAGGTAATAATAATATCTTGCAAAACACAGAAAAACACAGGAAAAAAAAGTTAACACAAAGTCAGCTTGACCAAAGGTTTTTTCCTCACTCATTTATATCCTGTTTTTCCACTATAGATCATGTACCTAGGTGCAGCAAATAACAATCTGTCATCTACAGCACTGGCCTTCTTCCAGCAGTCCATTGAACAGTATGGCTTTCCACTGAGGTATTTTAATATACACTACAACAATAATATCTGCAGCATCAGGTAAATATGGAGGGAGGGAAAAAACGTATGTGGAATCTAAACAGTGTGTTTCCTTTCAGTTCCCACTGACTTGCATCATACAGACCAAAAATTAAATAGAAATCAATTGGAAATGTTTACCTAAAAAGAATAATGTCTTATTTTAAAGAATGTCATTAGCCTAATGACATTCTTCAAAATAAGACATTCTTCTTTTTGTATTCTTTAGAAGAGAGTCATACAGGTTTGTAACAACATAAGTGTGAGTAAATTGTACCAGAATTACATTTTTGGGTGAACTATCCTGACTTTTGGATATGAAGCAACATAAAATTGGAAGGCTTTGACAGGAAAATGTTGTAAATACCTTATGTTCACTTTTTTATATTTATTCTGAGCATGATCACTGTCGATTAATTCTTATTTAGAGTAAGAGGTGACCATGGGGTTGAGAATGTCGACATAGCACGTCTGATGTTCACCGTACGGGGCACAGGAAGGTCCAGCTTTATTGCTGGAAAGAGTGTTCACAATCAGAGGCAGGTTATTTTTCTCTTCTCTTACTAGTGCATTGCTATGGTCTTCATTTTTGTTGCTTTAAATGTAGGACTACATTTGTTTCAAGGTCCTTTGCTTTTAAAAGGCTAATATATCACACATGTCTCGAGATTAGTGTTAAAAACAACAAAACTAATAAAAGTATATATTTGTACTTTTTTCACTTGTCTTTTAATCACTTTTTTTAAATAGTGTCCCTCTAAAAATTGTTATTATTTGATGTTGCTTTCTTAGAAGCAAAGTAATGAAGTGTCCGTATAAAACATTATGTTTGGAAAGAGTAATTTAAAATATTATTTTTCAGGATTGAGAGGCTGTGGAGAGACGTGTGGTGTTCTGTGACCACAATATACTACAGTGTGCTGCATTCACTGGAAGATGATGGGTTTCTTGACCTGTCTAACAACATTCACCTTTTTAGCTGCCATTATGTGTTCCTGCCTAGACTACAAGCTAGCCTGGACACATTTCACAATGGTTGGGACAACCACCCACTGAGAACGGAGGGGGACATGACACCCAATCAGCTCTGGGAGATAGGAAACATTCAGCGTGCGGTGGCAGAGCCAGAGCTTGGAAATGCTGAGGTAATAAAATGCTAAATGTCGTCAAACAAATTAGAAATCTTAAAGTTAATATTGATCTCGTCCCTATTTGTAGAGAGAGGCAAAATTATCCTGTACTGATTTTATTTGTTCCTGATGTTTCATCACTCTGAGTGTTGAAATAAAAGGAAGTGTAAGCTTTCTTCTGTTGAAGACAGAAATTTTACCTTGCTGACCCAGCTAATGTTACTCAAATATTTTGCTAAGCTCTGTGATACAAATTGTTGATATAATATATAACTTTATCCATAAAATAACTTAATTTTGTAAATAACATATAAAAATACTTACAAATAAAATAATACTAATGTATTAATATTATAATTTGTTTTAGGAATTGTACCTGCAACAGCTTGACTGGGAAGATTGTGGCCTGCCTTATGATCCACAACATGGAGTCATTGTTCCCACAGCTGACAGCCCATTGAGCTCAGAAGAACAAGCAGGACTTCAAGCAGCCATTGATCCCATGGGACCCTCAATGTCATATGGCACTGATATCTATCTGGCAACCACTCACTATATACAGCACATACTGGGCAAACAGTGAAGAACATTTTTATTTGTATTCTTTTTTACCTCTTTTTTTTACATGTTGAAGTTTAAGTAAACCAAAAAGATCATACTGTCACTGCATGTAAAATTACAAAAAAGTTACAGTAAATGTACAGCCTGTACAGAAAAATGTGAACAGTGAAATTTAGTTTATTATTTTCACCCTAAATAAATCAAGAAAAAAAAGATAGAATGTTGATAGAACATCTGAAATTTCTGAAAAAATGAAATTATATCATGTCCACCTCACTAACCATGAACTAGGATTGGATAGAATCAATTAGTTACTTTATAAAACAAGAAATACTACTAAAAACTAATTACACCAGCCCAAATCCTGTATCTACAGTACTGGTGCAGGCAAGTAGTTCTTGTTTAAATGTTTTGAAGTCACGATAATGCGATGGAAGTCGCAGAGTTTCAAAGCACGTGGATGCTTTGGGGAGGTTGCATTGGGTTACCTCCAGTTTAAGGGAAGTAGTGGGAACCTCCCAACCAACCCAGAACTTAATGAGGGCTTTCAGCTCAGGACTGGATGCTGTGAAAAGGTAGATGCAAGTCAAAACACACACACACACACACACACACACACATATATATATATATATATATATATATATATATATATATATATATATATATATATATGACAATTAAAAAAGTGATATCCAGTAAAATACTGCAGTACTGAGATATAATACAATTTAAATGAACTTAATTGTTTTAAAATGTAATTTATGTTTACAACGTCTATTACAATGTATTCAGTGTTACATGATCCTTTACTAATCCTTCTAAGATAATTTATTATTAATGTTGAAAACAGTTTTATCTGCTTACGTATTATTTGGAAACCATGATATCTTGCTTTAGGTAGTTTTATTAGCAAAGGCTCATTAAATTAATTAAAACAATTACAAAAATATGCTTTTTAACCTGTACTACACAGGTGTACCTCAAATTCTAATGTTGTAGAAAAGTTCATTTATTTCTGTAATTCAACTCAGATTTTGAAACGTGTGTAAGAAATTAATTAAATGCACACAGACTGAAGTAGTTTAAGTCTTTGGTTCTTTTGTGATGATTTTGGATAACATTTAACAAAAACCCACCAATTCACCATCTCAACAAATCAGAATATGGTGACATGCCAATCAGGTTTCCTGAGCCTTCAAAATTGGGTGCGTCTCAATCAGCTCCCTAGTTCAGTTGTCAGGGCACTGGGCACAGGGAGTCAGCTTATTGACTTATGTCCTAATCAGTGCCCTGACTAGTGAACTAGGGAGCTGATTGAGATGCAGGGATTGTCTCTCAGTTTGGTTCACTTGGCTACTCAATCATGGGGAGCACTGATGATCTGACAGTTGTCCTTCATCCAATAATTGACACCCTTCACAAGGAGGGTGAGCAACAAACATTCAATGGCAAAGAAGCTAGATGAGTGTTGTATCCAAGCATCTAACAGAAAGTTGACTGGAAGGAAAAAGTGTGGTAGAAAAAGATGCCCAACCAACCGAGAGAACCACAGCCTTGAGAGGCTTGTCAAGCAAAATCGATTCAAGAAATTGGTCTTTGCAGGTGTTTTGAGTTGATTGGCATGTCACCATATTCAGATTTGTGGAGATGGTGAATTGTTTTTTTTCTGTTAAAATTTATATATACATAATTATACATACACATAATTATATCATTTAATACACACATGTATATATTTTGAATTTAAATTAATACTGTACCACTTTCAATGAACTGACGAAGGTAGCCAGCAACCCGGTTCTTATCTTCCAAACAACATTCGTCTTCGTCGTCGTCATCGTCGTTTTCCACCATGGAAGGCCAGCTGATGCTGTTTAAGATACACTACAGATACACAAAAATTTTAAAACGACACACAACAAATCAATGTCAATTAAAATGAAATTTCAAGCATCACACTCAATAGATTAGCCAACTGGAGTATTATTTGGCGATGTCTTATTCCATTAAAATCAATTTAAACTTTTCTAAGACTATTACCAAAAATGCGTACCATTGGGGTCAACACATCATTTGTCTCGCGTGGAAAAATTACTGGAAGTACATCTGGACGCTGACAAAGTAATGGCCACAGCATGGTCTCCTTCAACCCTTTTCGATGTTGCTTGATTTGCCTCATGGTTCGTCCGATAACCTAGTAAGAAAAAAACCCCATTAAATTACATTACACAACAGGGTTAAGAGTTAAAATATTTAAACAAGTATTAAAATGCATACTACTGCATGATGTAGAAGCCTCTCATAAAGCCATCGTCGATTAGCATTGCTCACTGGAGGAAGGTCCCACGAATAGCACAAAACATTAATGCTCTCCTTCTCTTCAGGTATTATTTCAGAGTCCCCATCAAGCTGAAAGTCACAAAGGTTTTAATACAATGGTTTAATTTATATTTAAATAAGCAAATGTTCTAAATTATTCACATTTGCTAAATAAACGACAGTAACACATTAAATGTATAATAAATATCCAAATGCAGAATGTATACCAGCATAATTTTCTGACGCAAATCAAAATCTGGACAGTCTGAAATCTGTAAAAGAGCTGTTTCAGCACTGCCACCGGAAATCACATGGACAACAGCAGGGCTAAGTCCTGACAAGGGTGGCCCTCCATGAAGAAAGCAGTGACCAATCATTCTTCCAGCCATCAGAAACAGGTCACTATCCACCAGATGTGCAGATGAAGATGGTACGAGATGATCGGGCTCTCCATCAAAAATTCTTGTAATATTAGCATTTCCTGAAAAACAAGAAAATACATTTTATGGTCAGACATGGCGGCAGTGGCTCAGTGGTTCATGTAGGTTGTCTACAAACCAGAAGGTTGGTGGTTCAATCCCCGGTTCCACCTGACCAAGTGTCGAAGTGTCCATGAGAAAGACACCTAACCCCAGTTGCTCCCGACGAGCTGGATGGTGCCTTACATGGCTGACATCGCCGTCGGTGTATGAATGGGTGAATGTGAGGCAAAATGTAAAGCGCTTTGGATAAAAGCGCTATATAAATGCAGTCCATTTACCAAGATGGTACGAGATGATCGGGCTCTCCATCAAAAATTCTTGTAATATTAGCATTTCCTGAAAAACAAGAAAATACATTTTATGGTCAGACATTGAAGGAGAAAAAAATTTAAGCACTGCCGATGCAGAAATCGATGAAGTAAGGGTATACCAAAGTTAAGGTGAAAACCACATTTCAGTTTCTGTGTAGTCATTGAAATTAGGAAACGGTTTACACCCTCTCCAATAGCAGGATCCCCTAGGGAAAAATAATGGTGTAAATGTTCTTATTGACTTATATAATCTATCACAAAATACATTAAAAACTTAAGGAAAACACCTTCAAGTCTGGTTTTCAGTGGACATGCCCATTTCACATTACATGCTTTGTAAAAAAGCAATGAGAGAGGCTTCTTGGTCCGAGATGCTGCTTGTGAGATCAAGATGCAAGTACAGAGGTTTCTCAGAGGCATGCACTTTGAGTACAGATTGCCTATACAATTCAGCTGCCTTAATGGGGCTTGGTACAGTTTTCCAATCTACAAAAGAAACAATAGTGGTCTTAAAGAGTCATTTGACCTGTTTGCATTTCCAGCATGACATCTAAAGTAAGGTTTGTCTGTTTATGTTTCTGTATGTGAACATTAATTACCATAGAGAAAAATTATTATGCAATATAATACAAACCCTTTGCTTCATCAGTAAAATCAGACAGCAATACTGATGAAGTAGCTGGTACATTCTGGTTGGGTGTGGTCTGGGAAGCTATGCCTGACGGGCCAGCCTCTGCTGTATCAACATCTGCAGTCTCAACATCTGACAAATCCCAAACAGGACACTGGCTGAATGAAAAAAGTTATTCAATTTTGTAGAACAAAAAAACATTGGAAGAAGCATGTTTTCCCCAAGAGACTAATTCTGCCATCCCTACTGTCACTTTGGAAATAACACTAATCAATAATGGTTGGGTGTTAGCAAACTCTTTGTGTTCCAGTACAAACCTTTCTCCACAAGAACTGGCATGAACCTCAATATAACCAGGAGGGAACATAACTTGGCATATTGAGCACCTTTTACTTGTGGCAGATTGGTCATCTTTATTGGTAGGATCACTCATACTAGATGTTTCAGGGTTAGCTAAAATAAAGCCAACAAGACAAACTGATCAAAGGGTTAACTCAACAGAAGAGCATAATCAAGCAGTAAAAATTTTTTTTTAAAGTACTTTAAAGTTGTTAATCTAAGTAAATATGGATGTTAAGACTTACAGAAATTCTGAGGACTTGCTTCCAAGCAATAACTTGATTCTTCTTCTGCCTCCTAAACACATATGAAAACAGGTCAGGTAAGGAATTCAATTTAATTTAAATGGACAAAATCAAAGCACATATTTTCCATAATAATAATAATAATAATAATAATAATAATAATAATAATAATAATAATAATAATAATATAAACAAAACCAATGCAAGTTTAAAAGAGTTGAATAATTACTTCAAACTTACTTGGTCACTGTCTGGCTTGCTACATGAATCCACATGCAAAGCCAGAGCCTGTAATGGCAAAGATTCACCACACGTCTTGCATTGCGATTTTGGCATTTTGCTGAACTCTGGGGCATCAAAAGGAAGTGGTGCAGTGTCTATTTCATCTTGAAGTGGAACAATGAAAAGCATATGCCTTCCATTATTAGATGTGCTCTTAAGTAGCTTCGTTGTGTATCCCTCAGATTCTGGTGGGATCACTGTCAATTTTCTTTGGCCACTTCCACCTTCAATAAATTAATAACATTTGGAATTATGTGCATTGTCTATGTTTATTAATACACTGAGCTAGTTTTAGTTGTATTGGCTAACTAAAATTATACAAAGAATAGAGATATGTTAAGAGACCTCAAGGACATAAAAGAGTTAAATAAAGGATGATGTCTTATAATTACTGACCTGACGCCTTGTATAAAAGCCATCCACCCATTAAGTTCTCCAATTTAGGATACTCAACTGTCAGAGACGCTGTTATCTGCACAAACAAAATGTTTCATCATTGCACATATCCAATACATCGTTCCTGCTATGTATTTTAAAATAATGTATTTAAAAAAACTCTCACCTCTGCATGGCTACTGTTATCAGGTAAAGAGATATGGCGTTTACCTAACCCTGCCATTAAGAATTTAAGTTCTTGAGATCCTTGTGGGGTCCTATCTGTAGGGGCTGGGAGTAAGTAAAACTGCAGACTAGTTTGCTTTGTGGGAGCTACAACAGCTTTGGTCACTGGGGCAGGAAATCTGCGCTTGCCGCTGGATCGTTCTTTTCGGAACATACTAGGAAAAGATCTGTTGAAAGTATTCAAAAGAAGAACATGTAATATTTTCAGGATTTATAAACTTGTATGCAAACACATCTTTGTAATTTAAGAAATTATATTTAACCTGGTCATCTCTTGA
The DNA here is from genome assembly GCF_024679245.1 of Pseudorasbora parva. Taxonomy (NCBI): domain Eukaryota; kingdom Metazoa; phylum Chordata; class Actinopteri; order Cypriniformes; family Gobionidae; genus Pseudorasbora; species Pseudorasbora parva. The sequence continues at coordinate 23,577,800 of NC_090194.1, read as the reverse complement.
TGAACGCTGGGATGTCTAAATTCTGTATTTTGTCTGACAGAAAGATTCTGAGTCAGACCCCGGGATTGACTCTGACCCTGTTCCTGACCAGCTGTTGCAGTTATAAGTGACAGCAAGTTTCTTGCTACACTTTCAATAAGTGCATATTCTGGCTGTTAATCAAAAAGGAAAACAAATTAAATAATAATGTTCAGGCATGTAATAATTCACTCATCTCACAATTGAGTTTGATACACGATGCTGGTAGCAATACAGTAGGCTGTAATACACCCACTATTTCCAATACTTTGAATGACTCCAAAATAGTTCAAATGGTATAGTTTTTAATTATTACTTTAACACAGTTCATTAAAGTGCTCAATTTGAATGCACAGGGAAATGGTGACAGTAGATACATACTCATCATTCTGCTTTAATATATAGCCTAGACCTGCTTAAGATATATTTAATATTTAATTTAAATAAAAATATTCATTAAAAAATGGAAGCTCAAATATATGCCCTTCAAGATTTAACATATTTGATGTGACATTAAAAACTCTAGGCAAGCTAAATCTAAATCTGGCTAAACTTGAATCCACAATGTTGTATTTGTATATGTATTATATTGTGACACAATACACCCTTACATTATTTTAAATGTTCTCTGCGACACAAATGTTATCATCATATGTACAAATTACATAAAAGTAAATCGTTTTTTATATCCTGTTACACTATAATTGATAAATTGTATGGATTTTGTATGCATTTTAATGAGAAACAAATAGGCCTAGCTTAAATGTTTTCAGCCATGTCACTACTGATTTTGAACAGATCGTCACACTAATATCTTTAAATTATTGTTATTTTTTCTTATATTGAAATAGGATTGGTATTGGGAAAATCTCAAAAAGATTAAAAATAGATACAGTAAGACAGAAACTCACCTGTTCACCGCTCATTTCGTCAGCTGGAAGAGTGTTGGTTTCAATGCTTCTCGGGTCGGGGGAGACTATTGTAAATTGACCCAAAGCGCCATCTGCTGTTTTGGAAGAGGAAGTTGCTCTGCATTTGTGTGAAAATCTGCACGAGCTGCATTTGTGAGAAAATCTGCGCGAGCGGCATTTGTGAGAAAATCTGCGCGAGCTGCATTTGTGAGAAAATCTGCCTGAACTGCATTTGTTAGAAAATTAAGCTGAGAGATAGTAACAAACATGTATGCATTTATGTGGACTAGATTTGGTATTTGTTCAAAGGTTACATGCAATTTGTAGGATGGTTTGTATTTATTTGTGAAATATGCATGCTCACTCATTTATTTGCAAAACACAATACATATATTTGTTACTCCTCTGTGTTTTCGCTCAAACTGTTCTTTGCATTTGCACATCGCTTTCTGTTTGTTTGCGAGTTGAGTTTTCCTTTGCAAAGCAGATCGTGTTTGTTTGCAAAATGGTGGATTTGTTTGTTTAATTATGGCACAAAAATCACTCCATAATGCTTCTGTTAGGTAAAATCATGAGGAAATACAGTATCACTTTTCATTGTTATGAAGATGACACCCAGCTGTACCTTCCGTTAAAGCCTACTGTCTCTTTGGCTGTAGAAAGACTCGTAGAATGTTTTGACGAGATTAAGCTGTGGATGTCCACACCTTTTTTATGTTTAAATGAAACAAAAACAGAATTTGTTTTATTTGGCCCTTCTGAGTCCTTTGATACATCCAAAATTGACTTAGGTGCACTTTCACCTATTCGGAGTCATCAGGTAAAAAATGTAGGTATAATTTGTGACAGTGCATTAAAATTCGAAAAACAGATGTAACAACAATGACTTATGAGTTTAATGTCTCGGGGAATAATTAACTCAAAAGGGATTTAATATTCAATATTCATGAATTTATGAATATTATTTGCCAGTCATTCATTACGTATTAAAATTTTCCGATAGGGAAAATTGTTTAATTAAATACAAGTAACCCTTTATGAAATTGCTTGAAATTATCCTACTAAGTTTGTCCTGCAAATTAGTTATAGACTTTCCAAATCAATTCTCAATAAGGGATTACTACTTTACGAGCGCATAAGAAACATTAACTTTACTGATCAGGATAAGTTCAATATTTCAAATGGTCATACAGTTTACTTTACTAACATAGTAGCATAAGCAGTTAGGTAACGTTAGATCGCAAGTTTCATTGACTTTGTGTATGTGGCAGAATAACAGATTCAACTCATTAAATGTCTTTTGGAGGTTTAATAAACACAGACTAAAAATAACACTACAATTCACACAGAAAGTACATACTAAATATGCATCAAGAGAGTAGAATTATAGATATTCACGAAAGAATACATAAAAGAGAATAATGAATAGACTGAAATTAGAGAGAGATAAAAGAGAGAGAGAGAGAGAGAGACAAAGAGAGAGAGAGAGAGAGAGAGAGAGAGAGAGAGAGAGAGAGAGAGACAAAGAGAGTGGGGGGGGGGGTAAGCAGCAACTTTCCTTCAGTTCATCAAATACGACCTTCACGGAGTTAACTTGTCCCAACGGGAAAATAACACACCCTCTTTACAGCAGTAAGAATAAGAATACTTGCATTCTTTTTTGGTTTCGTTTTGGCTTCTCGCTTGTGTGCGTATGTTCCTGCGTGTTCGGTGGCTTTCTCCGAGGTCGGGAGGGGAGCAGCTTTTCTCTAGCGGCGCTCCGTGTTGTTGAAGATCGGATTGTAGAAGAGAAGATTTTTGGAAGAGATGAGGCCTGTTGGCCCCATAGTGTGGTGGGCCTCGGTTTCTGGTCCCACACAGCACATGGCTCTGTGTCTGGAGCCCCTCCCTGCTTGGGGGGGGGGGGGGGGGGGGGGGGGGGCTGGTGGTTCAGCCAGGGAGAGAAGACGAGAGCATTTCGGAAGAGACTTTCAGAAGAAGAGAGCATCCGAGGTCCTCCTTTTATGGTCTGGCCGTAGTCCCACCCTCCAGGGTTAGACTTAACCAATGAGATTGTTGGGATTTCCAGGCGGGAAATTCCTCAGAAGATTTTACGGCCCTTTGTTTGAAAGTTCGACTCAGTGGGTCTCTGAGTCTTCATACTATAATTAATGCAACAAACACACACTGCATTTTCTGAATAAGTGATATACATGGAAGTGTAAGTCGTGAAGTGAGCATTAATTTGATAGGAGACATGACATATATGAGGTTATCTGAACTAGTACTTTGTTAAGACAAAGACAAAAAGATGCAAAATACCATACAGAATAAACATTTTACAAGACAGTTATTTGTTTACATATAATGTCCTGGGGTGCATGTTCATTTATAGATGGTTTGTCTATAATTTGAGGCAAAAGCTCTGTCTTAAACTCTTTGTGTATAAGACACTCTTCCTGCACTTTCTGTGGCCAAATTCTTTTAAGCCATAAAACATCTTATCAGATGGTTTCCAGGGTAACGAAGAGTCCTTCTCTGTTGTGTTGGGGGAAGGTCTGACACTCAGCACAACTTTCAAACATATTTGTTAAATGTAACTGGGGATTGTGTGTTTGATTCGCCTGAGTCGCTACATAATCCCCCCTTTCGCTAGTTGTTGTCCCTCCTATGGACAACAACGAGCGATATCAAAGATTCAGGAAGATCAGACACATCATAGCCATGTTAGGCTCCAGTTGTTTGTGTCTCCTGAAGTGATGGTCGTTCCACGGCAGATAAGGCAGACAGTAGCCCAGTTCAGGTCTCTGTGCTTGTGCAGCAGGTGTCGAGGCAGCAGGTGCCCTGACGGTGCGTCACCTGTCATCCAGAAGTCCGTTTGTGTGGTTCAGGTGTGCTGTGGGCTTTCTGCAGCCCTGGGTGGAACCATGTTCCTCGCAATGGCCAGTCAGTCCTTTAGGTCTCCTGCCTAGGAAGATGGACTGTGCATCTTGACACTTTTATGTCCTATGCTGACTAGGAACTTTTCAAGAGGGTGCCTCGCATTGTGGCCAGGCTGGGTGCCTTCTGGTGATCCACTTTGGTTTCTCTGTTTCAAAGTTCAAAGTCCTTGGGGTTTTGAGAATCCCTTCAGAGGCGGCCTTGTGTTCGTTAATGGCCTTCTTTCTCAAATCACATGCATGACATAGTGTGGGGCTTGGCAGTATTGCCTACAAGGTGACTAACTGGTGTTGGAGGAGAAGGTTCTTGAAGCTGGTGTAAGGTTAGGCAGAGGGCTTGGGCTCCTCCCCCCTTTTGCGTTTGTGTGCAGGGCTGGAGGAGCTTGCGCTGCTGATGTGAAGTTCAGGAGAGTACGTCTTTCTTTTGAGGATTCATTTGCAGTTGGTGATCAGCAGTCCAGGTTGCTCTCTCAGAACGATGCCCGAGGCTGGACCCGGTGTGATGATGTCTGGTGGTGGCTGGCCTCTGATTGTCTGGAGACACAGGAGCATGATCACGGCCGCGTTTCTTAGGCATTTCCAGATCTGTTGCATGGCCTCAGTAGTGAAGTGGATGCCTCTGTCTGAGTTGATTCTCAGTGGCAATCTTGACAGGAAAAAGATGTGATTCATCAGGTGGTATGCCGTGGTCTGGGCGGTGTCGTTGGGTGCTGGTTGACACTCCACCCACTTGGTAAACTGGCACACCACTGTGAGAAAGTACTTTTTGCCTTTTGTGGACCTGGGCAGGGGTTCTACCCGGTCGATTTGTAGGTTTGACCATGGGAACGTGGTCCCTCTGTGTTGCAGTGGGGCTCTGTGGTTCGGGTTTGCTGGTTGGAACTGGCAGCGAGCTAGCCATTCTCTAACATACTCTGCCGCATCTTAATGCATCCCAGGCCCATATGCCACCTGTTTCAGTGTGTCATACGTGGCTCTGGTGCCGTGGTGTCCAGCACATGGTGTGTTGTGGGCGTACATTAGCATCACCCCCCTTTGCGACCGTGGCATCACAAGCCGTGGCGCTGTGTTGCCATCGGGTGCAAACCAGAGAATGGTGTCCAGAATACGCATCATGTGTCTGGAGTTATGTAGATGTCTGTGGCTAGAGTCATCAATGAGCTCAGAGTCAGTGAAAGGGTGGTTGGAGGGGTCTGAGAGGTGGTCAAGAATTGTCTTTGTTGCAGTGTCAGAGGCTTGCGTATCCGCAATATCGTTGTGTGAAAACTGCGGCGTTAGCGATAGCAGCTGCAAGGGAGGCATTGTAGCCGGTGTCGATCGCTTGCTGTGGGTTAGCACTGCAACAATGGGGCTGGATGTGGGGTTTGGGGGTGCCCACATGTCGCCGTGTGGTGTGTTTCTACTGATTGCATTGCACAGTGGTAGACTTTTGGTTGAGTTGTCTGCCCACAGTGCAGGGATACTGTTCGTTGTGATAATGTCATTCAGCTGTAGGTCATTCATGACCTGGGGGCAGAAGGTATCAGAGTCTTTGGATAGCTGAAATGTGCAAAGTAGCGATCTTGAACTTGGCTTTGGGGCTGAGGCTGTGTTGTCACAGTGTGCCCCCTGCAGCACACTGTCCCGTGGCCTTTGTGACCTGGCAGTCTGGCTCTGTGGGAGTTCCCGTGACCTCTGTGACTTAACAGTCTTGCTCAGACGATGTGTGTGTCTGAAGGGGCAGAGGGTCACGCACTTGAGCCCAGACTTTCAGCTGTTTGAAGTCCAGCACGGGTTCGAAGCGGTCCAGCAGGTCTTTTCCGATGAGAAACGGATAAGTGTTCATAGGGGAGATATAGACGGGGTGTATCAGCCTCATAGGTCCAATTGTCTGGTGGATGGAAGCTACGTGCTTGAGCTGGATGTCGTTTTGGCTATACGACTGCACATTTAGCTTACAAGTGTGAAGGTTAAGGGTGCGATTTTTCCTCTGTGCTTCAAATCTGAGTCTTTCAAACAGTTGGGCGGATATAAGCGTGAGGTCGGAGCCAGTGTCAACTAGGGCTTCGAGCTTAAATTCCCTTTCCATATTGATAGTCAGATAGAGTTTTCGAGCCATCCCCTTCTCGATTAGGTTTCCCAGGAGTCTTGGTGTGGGGACCTGTGTGTTGCTTGATAAGCCGTCTGGATATGTGTCAAGTGTCTCATTATGCGTGCAAACAATCAAAGCAGCGCTTTCTGGTACGCTGGGCTGTCCCATGATGCTGTCTTGATTAGAGGCTGTTGCTGTCAGCTGTAGTGAGTGTGTGCTGCTGACGTGTGGGGGTGCAACAGTTATTACACTGGTCCGTGGTTGGGGAACAGTGTTCAGGGTGGCTGATTCAGTTGCAGGAAGGGCGGGAAGGTTGATTTCAGGTAGCATGTCTAGTCGTGCTGTACCTGGTCCGTCCTTCTTGTCTTCCTTGTGAGGTTTCTGTCGGAGGAACTCTTTCAGGATCTTTATGAGCTCTGTAACTTCAGAAGCAGCTACACTTTCTTTGCCAGACGTGGGTTCAGGTCTGGGCCTACCATTGTCCCGTCGAGAGTGGCCTCTTCGCTGGCTTTCTGGGCGAGGCGGGTCCCAGGATCCTTCAGAGCGATCGTTCTGGTACAGTGGACGGTCGCCATTATGACCACGCTGCCCTCTGCTGGCTTGGAGTGGTTTGGACTCTCTGTTGACGGGTCGGTAACTGTGGTTCTGTTGGGCGCCCTTTAGGGTTAGCTCTGGGTGGTGCTCAGAGACAGGGCAGATGGTGGGCTGTTTTACATTCTTTTCAGAAATGGTTTTCTGTTTGACATAAGCTTTGTGAGCCAAGTCTCTTAACTGTTGCGTGCCCATGCTGCGCGGGCACGCCAGCACCCCCAGGTGGTAACTGATGGTAGGGTGCAGGTTTCGGAGGAAAAGAGTTTTGAAGTTGATGTCCTCCTCCATGCCTGGGTCGTTACGTGTCCCGAAGTAGGCACGTCGCAGTCTGTTATAAAAGTTCTGTGAGGTCTCAAGTCGAGCTTGCTTAAGGTCCATGGCAGTGATGAACCCCTGGTCTGACTTGGGGTCGGAGTACTCACGAATTAGAGCTTGTCGTAGATGCCAGTAGTCCGCTTTGATGGCCTCTGTTTGTCGATCCAGAAAGCTGCGTACGTCACGATTAGACGTGGCCCTGAGCAGGTACAGTCTGTCCCAGTTGTTCGCGTGAGCGACAGTTTGCAAGTAAAAGTCTATGTCTTTTAAGTGTGCATGGACGTCGTGTCCTCCTGCCGGGTCTGGGCTGAAGGTAGGAATATTTCTGGCCAGCTTGTCAAGGTTCTTTGAAGCTTCGTGGCTGTTGACCTTGACTTCCTGGAAGGGCGTCCTTTCCTTTGCTGCTGACGGGGATTCGTGGAGACTGGCGGGTGCTCTTTTAAACAGGGGGCTGTCATTCCCCTTCGTAGCTCTTGCTTCGTGGCTAAAATGTGCGGAGTAACTGGTCAGGGGAAACTCTGTGTTGTGTGTTTCCCCCTTCCGGTAACGTTGCACTATATATGACTGTCTCAGTTCTTTTTGCACCATGTCAAGTTCATCTTTGAGCTCGTGTCTTTGCTGGATGAGCTCGTCGATCTCGGCTTGTGCCGACTGCAAATGTTTTGCATAGACTTTAGCTTTAATGTCTCTGTCTTTAAGTTCATCAGTGGCTCTCTCCAGGAGGGATTCGCCACGCCGAAGCTTTTCGTCGAGGTTTTTCCTGGCGTCTTTCTCTGTCTGTACTCGTCGGTCGGTGTCACGACGGAGCTCCTTCAGGGTCTTTTGAAGTCTTTCTATTTCTTTTCTTTGTTCTTTGTCTGTTTCGTCATCTTTCTCTATGTCTAGAAGCTGATCTAGACGAAGCTGGGTGAGGGCTTGGTCTCTCCGGGCCTCCTTGGCTTGAAGCTTTAGCGTTGCTGCCTCCTGTTCCAGGTTGGCGTAGCTCCCTTTCGCTAAGACGTGCCTGTGCGATGAGGACGTGGGCGAGGCTTCCGAGGATCTTGGCCACTTCCTTGTTGGAGTAGCTGTGTGTGGGGTCGTGTGTCATCAGCTGGTCTAGCTCGGTGTCCAGTTGCTCCTGGCTCGGCTGCCCCAGACTTTCTTGACTGGTGGCCGTTAGCGCTTCCAGCCATGTCGTTAGGCGATCCCACAGGACGGCGGAACTGGGTGCACGGAACATTACTGCGGACGAGAGAAACACAGCACACACACACACACACAGAGAGAGAGCCAATGCAAGCTTGTTCTAAGCTGACGAGCTATCGTACGGATAGCTGGGAATTTTGGCTAACTGATGTAGACAGTTAGATAATTAGACAATTTAGACAATTCCCAGATAGCATTGTGACATTGATTCAATGTTGAAATTCCATCAGAATCATCATTTTGGTTGAGGTTGAAATTTCAATGCTAAGTAATATTGGATCAATGTTGAAAATTCAATGCTAAAACCATACTGGACCAATGTTGAAAATTCACTGCTAAATAATATAGGATCAATGTTCATAATTCCATGCTTTTCAGTGTTGAAAAGACAAACATTGAATCAATGCTGATGTTTGGTCATCTTAATTCTCCACCGGTGAGGCTTACGGTCAATCTATCTGTCTCATTATTCAACATGTTAAGGCAAGTCCAAATCAATTGGCTACATTTGTGTGAATGTGAGCACATTTATTATCCTCAAAGGATACGATGAGTACACCAACGAGTATGTGGATTAACAAAGAATACATAAATGTAAATTTTGTAATTGTAAGCCTTTCTTTAAATTTTTCTGGAAGAGTTAAAATTGTATGTGTGTTTGATGTCTGACTCTTCCAATAAGAAAGCTGTAAAAACTATGAATCTTTTTAAAAGGTATATTATTTTCCTGCTTAATGTTGTGATTCTGTGTTTCATGTTATTATAATAAAAAATGCAAAAAACAAATAAAAACAAAGAACTTCTACCATAAATTTAGTCTATCAGTTTTAAATAAATAAAAATGTAGCCTATTATTATTATTTAAATCATGTAGAATGGACATGCTAGTACATGAATGTACAAGTTAATAAAGAATTTAGAATATGTGTCCCTATCGAATATCGAATGCGCCACAATCCAATCCAGCAGGTGGCGGTAATGCACCTTCAAGACAACCACCAATCAGATCAAAGCAAGCGCAGCTGAACAGACTTCAATCGCGAAAAAGACACTGGACAACGACCATGTTTTTTAGAGGTAAGTAGGCCTACAAAAATATATTTATACAATTCATCTCAATTTTAATTTAGTATTTTTATTCATCTTTATGTTTTACAACTTGTGTGCTTCTGAGAGTTTTAGTGAACTGCAATGTTAATAATAGTCACATGAGCGCCTCGATCGTAAGTTACACAACCAACGGCCAGGATAATATTAATACATTGAGTTTCAGTTTGTTTTTCACCAAACCATATCATATTTGTATTCATTTTTTTTTCTTAAGATTGGCATATACCAGGGCTATTCAAATCTTACCCTGGAGGGCCAATGCACTGCAGAGTTTAGCTCCAACCCTGATCAAACACACTCACCTGTGATTTTCTAATGATCCTGAAGACTTGGATTAGCATTTTCAGGTGTGTTTGATCAGGGTTGGAGCTAAACTCTGCACGCATTGGCCCTCCAGGGTAAGATTTGAATAGCCCTGGCATATACACTGTGAATTGCGTCCGAATTCTGACTCGTGCAACTCTTTTATTTTTTTTATTTTTTTGGTCGTACATCGTTTGTTGTGAGGTGTTTATCTATTTTATGAGAGGATTTTTGTATTAAGATGATTCATCTTTGCGTCAACGAGTAAAATGAATGTGCGGCGCGTATCCACAAACGTATCTTACTCGGTGCACACACAGATGAATCATTTTGAATCATCCCATATTCGTCCAGTGTATAAACGAGAGGCGATCGGAAGGTTAGATGAATTTCTGGCTTGTCAGTAATTGTGTTCGCCACTCGTGAGAGTATCTCACAGCTGAAGCAGAACTAGAACTGATTGACCTGTTAGCACGGTGAGGGGAAATACAATCAGTTCATAACTGCTTCAGCTGTACGATATCATCACGAGAGCAGATCACAATTACATCCTTACAGTTTAATCTTTAATGCAGCAAGAAAAAAGAAAAGAGTGAGATTTTTAAGTTCTGTAGGCAGCTATGTCAAACTACAGAAATTTAGTAAACATGTGCCTCCAATTCGTGTTGTAAAATGGAAAAAAAATCTCTTCCAAACCACCATGTAGCCTATACAGCTCCTCTTTTATTTTCTTAATTTAACTATTTGGTCATTCATTTACTTGTTTCATTTTCACACTTTATTTATTTACTATTAAATACAATAATATTATTAGATAAAACACCGGATATAGTCACTTTGCTCTTTCATTAATTGAAGTTTCACAAACTAATTTCGGGAGAAGCACGCGCAAACAATTAAATCTAATTAAACACAGGTGGAGCAGGCTCAGATAATTAACCCAATTGGAACACAAGAGGAGCACATTAAACTAATCAGTTAATCAATGATAGGAGGTGTATATAGACAGCCGATTTACCTTCCTGTCATTGACAGTTTCTCAGCATTGCCTTTGATTCAACACTTCTCAACTCGAGGCTCATGTAAGCTTGGTAACACAGGGCTTGACTCAGTGAGTACTACCATCTTGCTAGTATTTTCAACTAAGGGCATTTTCACACCTGAAAGTCTGCCCCAACGTCCGAACCAAAGTTCATATTTGATTTGATACATTTGGTAAGTGTTTTGGTTTCACATTGCAATCATGCGAGCCGCTAGGCTAGCACACTAAAACATTTTACATGGACACTTGCGTCCTGTAAGTTATATTCATCTATCTGGGCTGCATTTTGACATTGATTGGCTTAACTGACGTGCGTCTGATGTCAGCATGTTGTCATTCGGCGGATAACTTTGACGAGAAACATTGACATAAACAGGAACTGCCTGTAAATGGTCTGAAAGTCACGTTCGTTCTTGAACAAATCTTCTAGGTGATCGAATCACTCATTCGTGTGGTCCATGGTCTCATTTAGTTCACCAAAAAACAAATCCTCCCTCCACAAACAGCGTGGAGCCATTGGCAACGAGCGCATGCGCAGCCCCTGACTTTTTCATTTCTGCCAAAGAATGACAAACCTCAAGCCATAGCATTCAAGTATGAGACGTGACGGATCATTTGTTCATTGATTCAACTAATCACATACGCCCTTTACTGACTGAGATGCTTTGAGTCTTGACACTGAACAGGAGATCTTAGCAAACGAATTGAACAAACTGGTGCATGTTGTTCGTGAAACGAGTGACTTAAACAAAGTAAACCAGTCGTTGAACATACCGATAGCGAAAAGGTGGAGCTCTGCTCGTGTAGGTAGCATATTGCAGCAAAGAGCGAAATATACACCTTACCATTGTAATTAAAACAGTGTAACAACACAGACTGATGGTTAATGATTACCTCACAATTGAAGTGAGTCCGTATTATTTTAATTCAATGTTTTAACAGTTTCTTCTTTTAAATCCAACGACCTCATTACGTTTTGAGTCATGTCATGCTCTTCTCGAACGTCAAAAAATCAGGATCAACTGTAAAATGTATTTTAGAGAACCCCGTTTTTAAACATAACATCAATACCTTACAGTAAGCTGCACTGTTTCTAGTCATCTCATTCTGGGGAGAGAAAACGTATGATTCTATAAACCTCAAGGCCATGATTTCATTAAATAAACGTGAGCTCACTTTCCAGAGGATTTTACAGCCTGCACACTACAATGCTTAAGACTGTCTTAAGTTCAGAGCAGTGTGCAGTCAATGAATACCGTGCATTATAATGCTAGGCAAATTCTCATGACCAATGTGTGACGCTTTGACCCAGATAACTGTCATTGAATCATGAAAACAAAGAGCGTGAACGCGAAAAGTCCGTATTTCACACGTTTAATGATAGGTACACAGACACGCGCTGCCTCATGAGGGATTCACTCTTCACAGCGTCTCAAATAAGAGTAATCAAATATTATCACTATAAGGTAGAGCAATACGTATCATCACCGTTGCTGCCATCACACTGAAGATACCGCCATTCTATGTCATCAACACGTAGTGCACGTCATAAGTCAAGTGATCAATTTCTTAAAGGGGCCACTACACAATAATGTGATGTATGCAAAAATCATAGTTTTTTGGACATTCCAATGATAGTCTTCACGTTTGGCCAGTAGCTTTAAATGCGTCATTATATTTAAACCGCAAACACACGAGAGGAGTCTCTGCATTAAAGACCCTCAAATGGCAATCAACGTGCAGCTATCCGATGCGGTAGGAAATTAAACTGAATGTGTAGGATTTTAACCATGACAAATCTGACGATGATTGTCAGGGCAGCTAAACGGTGATGATGGGATACATGTAACTAAGCGACAGAGTTGTTTAAAAAAAAAAAAAATAGTATGTCCCAAAGACTGCGTACTTTTCTGCTACACACTTGAAAGGATGTACTTTTTTCACAAAAAGATAACATACTTTTAGGTCGTAGTAAAAGTGGGTGAATTGGGACGCAGGCAGTATCTCCCTCATATGGATCTGAAGGAGCATCCCGCAATAATCAAACAGACATTTCAAAATAAAAGTCCCAGTTGGATACACAATTTGTTTCTCCATTTGTTCATCTAACCTTTTCTCCTATGTTGCAGAAGTGTCGTTCCTTCCATTCTGGCAGAAGCTGAATTTCTCTGGCTTAACTTCTCCCATGCCGCAGCAATGCTGTTCCCTCTGCTCCCGCAGGAGCTCAGCTTCTCTGACCAAATTCTCCACAGCCGCAGCAGTGCTGCTTCCTCTGCTCCCGCTGGAGCACAGCCTCTCTGGCTAATTCCTCCACTGCCGCAGCAGCGCTGTTCCCTCTGCTCCCGCAGGAGCTCAACTTCTCTGACTAATTTCTCCACAGCCGCAGCAGTGCTGCTTCCTCTGCTCCCGCTGGAGCTCAGCCTTTCTATCTAAATTCTCCACAGCCGCAGCAGTGCTGCTTCCTCTGCTCCCGCTGGAGCTCAGCCTTTCTATCTAAATTCTCCACAGCCGCAGCAGTGCTGTTTCCTCTGCTCCTGCTGGAGCGCAGCCTCTCTGGCTAATTTCTCCACTGCCGCAGCAGTGCTGTTTCCACTGGAGCTCAGCCTCTCTGGCTAATTCCTCCACTGCCGCAGCAGTGCTGTTTCCTCTGCTCCTGCTGGAGCTCAGCCTCTCTGGCTAATTTCTCCACTGCCGCAGCAGTGCTGCCGCAGCAATGCTCTTCCCTTCCAGAACCTTCCAATCCTACGTAACCACTTGGAAATGTTCAAAGCATTCCACTTTCTCTTATGCTGTACATATTTTCCCTCCTTTGAATCACCTCACTCGATTCCTACCTTAAATACTGTAAAGGGGCTCCAAGTTGGTTCTATCAAAGGCTACTTGAGTAGTGTCCTTCATTATTTTTTATTTATTTATTTTTCACAACTGATTTACCGCCCTCCCTCCCCAGAGAATTCACTAACCTTTCTCCTTTAAAAAAAAAAAAAAAAAAAACATTTATATTCTCTTTTTCCATCCAGCGAAGCTCACCCATCCAATACAGCGAGTTCAATCTCCTGTCGAATTTTGCAAGAGCTCTCCGGGACCATATTTTTTTCCCCTCCTCCTTCGTCTGGCGAGGCTCACTCATCCGGCGCCCTAAGCTTGCTCTCCCGTCGGATGCTGTGAAACCCTCTAGGCCAGCACTCTTCCCTCTCTTTTTCTGACCGGTAAAGGATTCCCTTTCCGATGCCTTGAGAATTGTTCTCCCATCGGATGCCGCGAGGGCCCTCGAGGTTGCTGTCAATCCTTTTTTCATTTTCCATCCAGCGAGGCTCGCTCGTCCGATACAGTGAGTCTTGATCTCCCTTTGGACACCACAGAGCTCTCCAGATCTATACCTATCCCTTTTCTTTTCATCGTCCAGCGATGCTTACCCGATACCGTGAGTATTGATCTCCTTTCGGATGCTTGCAAAACCTCTCCTGGACGATCATTTAAGCTTTACCTTCCACCCTGCTGCCAGCGAAGCTTACCCATCAGATAAAGCGAGTATTGACCTCCCATCAGATGTTCGGCAAGAGCTTCCTGGCCGGGTGTTCCACCGTACCGTTGGCCGATAGGACCCACTCACCCACTCCTCTCTTCCTGGCAGAGGCTGGGTGGGCCCCCTCGGTCAGTCGTTCCTTTTAATTGCGTCGTCCCGTCTTTCGGTCGGTAGGACTCACCCACCTGACATCACGAGTATTGATCTCCTCTCAGATGAGGGCTGAGCCTTCCCGATCGGCCGTCCCAAACAGCGCGCCCCCTGTCCACCAGCCGGGACGCTCCCGGCTGAGCTGGACGGACTAAACCATGTGCTCCCCTTTCCGACCGGTAGGGTTTTTTCCATCTGATACAGTGAGCATTGGCCTCCCATCTGATGTTGAGGAAAAAAAAAAAAAAAAAAACCCTTACCAGTCGGTCACCCTAAATTCTGACCGCTCCATTTACCAGCCAGTAGGGCCCGTCCCGCCAGGCGCTGTGAACTTCCGCCAGAGGCAACACGGGTCCTCCCGGCCAGCTAATTCCAAATCACCCCCGCTTCTCGGTCATTGGCTGGTTGGGTTCTTCCATCCGATACAGTGAGCATTGGCCTCCCATTGGATGTTGAAAGAGCCCTCCCGGCCCGGCGTTCAAAATCATCTTGCTTCCCAGTTACTGGCTGGTAGGGTTTTTTCATCTGATACAGTGAGCATTGGCCTCCCATCAGATGTTGAAAGAGCCCTCCCGGCCAGGCGTTTAAAACCATCCTGCTTCTCAGCTATCGGCTGGTAGGGTTTTTTCCATCTGATACAGTGAGCATTGGCCTCCCATCGGATGTTGAAAGAGCCCTCCCGGCCCGGCGTTCAAAACCATCTTGCTTCCCAGTTACTGGCTGGTAGAGTTTTTCCATCTGATACAGTGAGCATTGGCCTCCCATCGGATGTTGAAAGAGCCCTCCCGGCCAGGCGTTCAAAATCATCTATCTTCCCAGTTACTGGCCGGTAGAGTTTTTCCATCGGATACAGTGAGCATTGGCCTCCCATCGGATGTTGAAAGAGCCCTCCCGGCCAGGTGTTATAAACTAAGAATGCTTCCAAATTTTCAGCCAGTAGGCTGGTCCGCCGATACCATGAGCGGCTCCCATCAAAAGCAACACGGGCCCTCCTAGCTAGGTAATCAGACAGCCCACCATTTCTATGCATATTTGGGGGGTCTCGGTGGCTGTCCTTGTCTCTTTGCTTTTTGGGGGGATACTCTGGGTTCGGGCAAATTTTCAGAGCCCGGAGCCCTCCCCGGACAGCACGCCAAATACGCATAATCTTTACTCTATTTAATTGATGTAAGTGTGAACTCGTGAATTGAAGTTTCACAAACTAATTTCGGGAGAAGCACGCGCAAACAATTAAATCTAATTAAACACAGGTGGAGCAGGCTCAGATAATTAACCCAATTGGAACACAAGAGGAGCACATTAAACTAATCAGTTAATCAATGATAGGAGGTGTATATAGACAGCCGATTTACCTTCCTGTCATTGACAGTTTCTCAGCATCCCACCACCACCCCTTCTCCGCACTTACTTAAATCAACTGCTATAAATATCAAAATAAATCACAAATTGCAATCTAGTTCTAAACTATCCATGTCGGGGGGGGGATACTCTGGGTTCGGGCAAATTTTCCGAGCCCGGAGCCCTCCCCGGACAGCACGCCAAATACGCATAATCTTTACTCTATTTAATTGATGTAAGTGTGAACTCGTGAATTGTGTGTCTGAGGGTCCTCTAAAGTCTGTACTAAAATGCATGAAATAGTCCTGAATTTAATGTTACCGTTTTAACTGGGATATCAAGATTTTGATAAAATTTCAAGTTTCACTTCATTTTGTAGTAGGCTATATTTGTAATGTATAATTAATCACATTTCCAAATATTTACTAACTTGTTGTTTTAGATGCCGTGAATGCTGATAATAAGAGGCATCAGAGTTTATCTTTGCTGGGACGGTGCAAAACTGGCTCCATTACAACCTGAAAGGCTTCGGGGCATTGCTCATGGTGGAACCCCCTGAGTTTGGAGTATTATTCTTTCTTCTACCTTCTTTCTTTCAGTAGTACTGTGTCATTTCTGTATTTATTGGCAAGTTTACATTTGTATTTACGTCCATTTTGCAGATGCACGTTGTCATGTTTTTCCAGGCTCTTCTCATTTGTGTTATAAATTCAGATGTAATTGTTTTAAGTCAATGTGAGATTTCCTGTTGTAACTGTGGGGGCATAAATAAATACATTTGCATGTAAACTGAAGGATGTTGTTTACTTTGAGTGACTTTTTGATGCAAAATCATATCGACTGCAGCCACACATGGTCTCTGATTAAAATGAATAAAATAAAGAGACAAATTAACTGGCATAGAATCCTGCTGTACATAAAGCAAGATTGATCTATTTTTCATTGTTGAAATAACATTATTTCACGGTGCAAACCTGATGAAAAATCAATGATATATTTCAATATTGATTCAATGATATTTTGATTGATGCATTAACATTGATTCAACATTGATTCACTTAAATAAGTGGTTTAATTTTAGTTGTTAAACTATTGATTTTAAGCCCATCTGGATCTATTTTTCATCGTTGAAATAACATTCTTTCAGGGTGCAAACCTGATGAAAAATCAACATTCTCAACATTGAGATCTCAACATTGATTCAATGATATTTTAGTTGATGCATTAACATTGATTCAACGCTGATTCACTGTTTGTCTGCTATCTGGGTTAGGTGGGCGGTAGCCCTGGGGGGTCACTTGGTGAACTGCTGCTCGGTCGTCCCGGGACTATCTAATTCTCCTTGGGGTCTCTTGGTGAACTGAAAGAAACACAATCGTGATAGTCCAACAGTGAGGATAGGAAAGAGCACAGTGGAAACAAACACAAGATGAATTGGTCTGTAATGAAAGGAATGTCAGCGTGCGCGCCGGGAGTGTTAGGGAAAACTAATAGGCTTAATGCTCAAGATATACTAAAATTCGGCTTGTACTATGGGTTATCCCATTTAGCTCATCCGGGGTGAATTGAGGTCGCTTAAGTGGAAGATTAGATATCAAGAGCAATTTAGAAAAAGGCAAAATTTTCTGTCAAGTAATGATAAAACAAAAGCACTTTTGATACCGTTTGTAATTACCAGACTGAGCTTTATTCCCAATGGTAGGGGAAAAGAAAAACTTTTGCAGAGAGAAAAAAAGATAATAATAATAAAATAAAAAAATTAATAATAATAATTTTTAATTAAAAAATTAATTAAAATTAAAAATTAAAATTAAAAATTGAAAATTAAAAATTAAAAAAAAATTATAAATAAAATTAAAAAAAAATAAAAAAAAATTAGAAGCTCAACTTAATTCAAATTAAATTCAAAGCAAGTTTAAATGAAATTTAAATAAGCCTGTAAGGAAAATCAAATAAAAGAAAGCCAATCAAAAATCCTACCCTATAACGATTAATCTCTAAGTGGGAGTTATCCAAATAAAAGAATTAATCAGGAAGGGCGTAGGGATTTAGTGTTGCGCTGACTTAACAGGGTATAGCCACACGGTGGCGTCCTTCCTTCCAATTTGACTGTCTGTGACTTAAACATAATTTCACTTTGAGTTAGAGGAAGTTATGTTTCTTTTTAAACTTCAAATTCGAATAAGGGTGTTTAATCAACGAGAAAGGAGACTTGGTTGTTGATAGAAAAAATTTATAAATGAAACTGTGTACAACAGTAAGCAATAAACAATTTATAGGCTCAAACTTATTTTGTTAAGGCAGAATCAAATAACGGAGAGTGAAACTATCCGAATTTATCCACACGATGGCGCTGTTGCGCCCGCCCTAGACTAGAGTTAGTTAGGCGGAAATGCTCACCAGATGGCTTTGTCTGGTTCTAGAGTCGCCCTCCGGCGTGCTGCAAGCGGCGTTGCAATTCTTGAGTCGCCCTCTGGCGTCCTGCAAGCGGCGTTGCAATTTCTGAGTCGCCCTGGCGTTCTGCACTTTACTGGCTTTTGCAGATCATTTACAAATGACTGGTGCTCTAGATGCACGAGTAACAAAACGGGTGAAAGCAGGAATTTTCCGTCTGCCTATTCACGCATTTTACATGGACTCCAATAGACATTTATCAATATGGCTGACGGTTTTCAGCATCTTTGATCAAATGTTTTAGGTCTCAGGTCTTTGGTTAGCTAAGCCAGACTTAAACCAGGAGTTATCGTTTATCTTAACGATATAATAATTATTCTGAGGCCCCTTATATTGTACAGGAGAGTCTCGTCCTGTCCCAATCTTCCGCAATGATAGAAACTTTCCGTAGTTCAGATCAAGCGGGATAACGCAACGTACGTGTCTACAGACTACATCAAAATCTCATTATTTTGATGGAACACATAATATATTGCTCGAGTCAAATGTATGGATTTTCTACAATACATTTGTTTGGAAATCACGCGGATTTTCGTACCGTTCATATTTCATTAATATAATCCGGCTACTTCAACATTTCTCAGCATCTGTTTATGCTGGGGTTCGCTTTGCGCGTACTGTTCATAATTCACAATACAACACCAAAACAAAACGAAACAAAAACGCGCGTGCAGGTTATTAATACCTCAAAAATACACAATGAATAGAATATGAATATCATTCACACATACACAAACGTTTGAAACTTGCCCGGTATTTCTCCACCATTAATACTGTAACAACAATGACTTATGAGTTTAATGTCTCGGGGAATAATTAACTCAAAAGGGATTTAATATTCAATATTCATGAATTTATGAATATTATTTGCCAGTCATTCATTACGTATTAAAATTTTCCGATAGGGAAAATTGTTTAATTAAATACAAGTAACCCTTTATGAAATTGCTTGAAATTATCCTACTAAGTTTGTCCTGCAAATTAGTTATAGACTTTCCAAATCAATTCTCAATAAGGGATTACTACTTTACGAGCGCATAAGAAACATTAACTTTACTGATCAGGATAAGTTCAATATTTCAAATGGTCATACAGTTTACTTTACTAACATAGTAGCATAAGCAGTTAGGTAACGTTAGATCGCAAGTTTCATTGACTTTGTGTATGTGGCAGAATAACAGATTCAACTCATTAAATGTCTTTTGGAGGTTTAATAAACACAGACTAAAAATAACACTACAATTCACACAGAAAGTACATACTAAATATGCATCAAGAGAGTAGAAGTATAGATATTCACGAAAGAATACATAAAAGAGAATAATGAATAGACTGAAATTAGAGAGAGATAAAAGAGAGAGAGAGAGAGAGAGAGAGAGAGAGAGACAAAGAGAGAGAGAGAGAGAGAGAGAGAGAGACAAAGAGAGTGGGGGGGGGGTAAGCAGCAACTTTCCTTCAGTTCATCAAATACGACCTTCACGGAGTTAACTTGTCCCAACGGGAAAATAACACACCCTCTTTACAGCAGTAAGAATAAGAATACTTGCATTCTTTTTTGGTTTCGTTTTGGCTTCTCGCTTGTGTGCGTATGTTCCTGCGTGTTCGGTGGCTCTCTCTGAGGTCGGGAGGGGAGCAGCTTTTCTCTAGCGGCGCTCCGTGTTGTTGAAGATCGGATTGTAGAAGAGAAGATTTTTGGAAGAGATGAGGCCTGTTGGCCCCATAGTGTGGTGGGCCTCGGTTTCTGGTCCCACACAGCACATGGCTCTGTGTCTGGAGCCCTCCCTGCTTGGGGAGGGGGGGGGGGGGGGGGGGGGGGCTGGTGGTTCAGCCAGGGAGAGAAGACGAGAGCATTTCGGAAGAGACTTTCAGAAGAAGAGAGCGGAGTAAGAGAGAGGGAGGGCATCCGAGGTCCTCCTTTTATGGTCTGGCCGTAGTCCCACCCTCCAGGGTTAGACTTAACCAATGAGATTGTTGGGATTTCCAGGCGGGAAATTCCTCAGAAGATTTTACGGCCCTTTGTTTGAAAGTTCGACTCAGTGGGTCTCTGAGTCTTCATACTATAATTAATGCAACAAACACACACTGCATTTTCTGAATAAGTGATATACATGGAAGTGTAAGTCGTGAAGTGAGCATTAATTTGATAGGAGACATGACATATATGAGGTTATCTGAACTAGTACTTTGTTAAGACAAAGACAAAAAGATGCAAAATACCATACAGAATAAACATTTTACAAGACAGTTATGTGTTTACATATAATGTCCTGGGGTGCATGTTCATTTATAGATGGTTTGTCTATAATTTGAGGCAAAAGCTCTGTGTCTTAAACTCTTTGTGTATAAGACACTCTTCCTGCACTTTCTGTGGCCAAATTCTTTTGAGCCATAAAAAAATCTTATCAGATGGTTTCCAGGGTAACGAAGAGTCCTTCTCTGTTGTGTTGGGGGAAGATCTGACACTCAGCACAACTTTCAAACATATTTGTTAAATGTAACTGGCGATTGTGTGTTTGATTCGCCTGAGTCGCTACACAGATGAACAAAGTCGTTAAAACTAGTTTCTCTTTTTTTAAGATTAATCGCTAAAATCAAGTCCTTTGTGTCACAGAAGGACCTGGAAAAGATAATCTATGCTTTTTCTCACGAATAGACTATGGTAATGCACTATATTATGGTGTTCAACAAAAAAGTTTAGACAGATTACAGTTGGTTCAAAACGCAGCCGCAAGACTTCTGACAGGTACTCGGAAAAATGAGCACATCACCCCTGTACTAAGAGAATTACATTGGTTGCCAGTTTCCTATCGGATTAATTTTAAGCTTTTATTATTTGTTTTTAAAGCTTTACATGGTACTGCTCCAACATATATAGCCGATCTGATCCAAGTAAAGAAACCAAAGAGATTGTTCCGCTCTGAGTCATTAAATCTCTTAGAGGTCCCGCGGATGTACCGGAAAATGAGGGGAGACCGCTCTTTTGCCGCCGTTGGTCTTAGAATGGGTTACCTCATTATATCCGGCAGTGCTCAAGTCTTAGGGAGTTTAAACGACAGTTGAAATCATATTTTTTTTGCTTTGGCATTCGATCATACATGAGTGCTTGCTAGTGGTGTCTATGCTTTGTCTTATGGGCTTTCCTATGTAATTTTATTTTTTATTTTTTATTTATGGGGGTGTAATGAAATTGAAGTTGAATGTGATATAATTATGTAGTATTTGGCCCTTGTACAGCACTGTGGTCAACTTTTGTTGTATTAGTATGTGCCGTATAAATAAATTGAACATTGAATTGGTATGGAGGAATACAGTATTGTTCAAAATAATAGCAGTACAATGTGACTAACCAGAATAATCAAGGTTTTTTGTATATTTTTTTATTGCTACGTGGCAAACAAGTTACCAGTAGGTTCAGTAGATTCTCAGAAAACAAATGAGACCCAGCATTCATGATATGCACGCTCTTAAGGCTGTGCAATTGGGCAATTAGTTGAATTAGTTGAAAGGGGTGTGTTCAAAAAAATAGCAGTGTGGCATTCAATCACTGAGGTCATCAATTTTGTGAAGAAACAGGTGTGAATCAGGTGGCCCCTATTTAAGGATGAAGCCAACACTTGTTGAACATGCATTTGAAAGCTGAGGAAAATGGGTCGTTCAAGACATTGTTCAGAAGAACAGCGTACTTTGATTAAAAAGTTGATTAGAGAGGGGAAAACCTATAAAGAGGTGCAAAAAATGATAGGCTGTTCAGCTAAAATGATCTCCAATGCCTTAAAATGGAGAGCAAAACCAGAGAGACGTGGAAGAAAACGGAAGACAACCATCAAAAATGGATAGAAGAATAACCAGAATGGCAAAGGCTCAGCCAATGATCACCTCCAGGATGATCAAAGACAGTCTGGAGTTACCTGTAAATACTGTGACAGTTAGGAGACGTCTGTGTGAAGCTAATCTATTTTCAAGAATCCCCCGCAAAGTCCCTCTGTTAAAAAAAAAGGCATGTGCAGAAGAGGTTACAATTTGCCAAAGAACACATCAACTGGCCTAAAGAGAAATGGAGGAACATTTTGTGGACTGATGAGAGTAAAATTGTTCTTTTTGGGTCCAAGGGCCACAGGCAGTTTGTGAGACGACCCTCAAACTCTGAATTCAAGCCACAGTACACAGTGAAGACAGTGAAGCATGGAGGTGCAAGCATCATGATATGGGCATGTTTCTCCTACTATGGTGTTGGGCCTATTTATCGCATACCAGGGATCATGGATCAGTTTGCATATGTTAAAATACTTGAAGAGGTCATGTTGCCCTATGCTGAAGAGGACATGCCCTTGAAATGGTTGTTTCAACAAGACAATGACCCAAAACACACTAGTAAACGGGCAAAGTCTTGGTTCCAAACCAACAAAATTAATGTTATGGAGTGGCCAGCCCAATCTCCAGACCTTAATCCAATTGAGAACTTGTGGGGTGATATCAAAAATGCTGTTTCTGAAGCAAAACCAAGAAATGTGAATGAATTGTGGAATGTTGTTAAAGAATCATGGAGTGGAATAACAGCTGAGAGGTGCCACAAGTTGGTTGACTCCATGCCACACAGATGTCAAGCAGTTTTAATAAAAACTGTGGTCATACAACTAAATATTAGTTTAGTGATTCACAGGATTGCTAAATCCCAGGAAAAAAAAATGTTTGTACAAAATAGTTTTGAGTTTGTACAGTCAAAGGTAGACACTGCTATTTTTTTGAACACACCCCTTTCAACTAATTGCCCAATTGCACAGCCTTAAGAACGCTCTTAAAACCAAGAAATATCATATCATGAATGCTGGGTCTTGTTTGTTTTCTGACAATCTACTGAACCTACTGGTAACTTGTTTGCCACGTAGCAATAAAAAATATACTAAAAACCTTGATTATTCTGGTTAGTCACATTGTACTGCTATTATTTTGAACAATACTGTACAAATGGCCTGCTTGTATATTGTAAGTATGGAAAAACGTACCACAAAAGGGCAGAACATTAGAAATTACATTAGGAGCAGAATTAAAAAACATTAACAAAAGGAAACTATGTACATACAGATATTATCAGTGATGCATTGCATGATTTTCTTACACACAGCAAGCAGAAAGTGAGTGACACAGAATGCTGCTACTGATTAGTACCGTATCGGAGTCCAACTTCCGGGTTTGTGTACCCCTCAACGGCGTTAGAGTTTTCAAAATGGCCGCCAGGTGAATAAGGCTATTGATTATTAAAGGTCCCATGGCATGACATTTTTACTTTATGAGGTTTTTCAACATTAATATGAGTTCCCCTAGCCTGAATATTGTCCCCAAGTGGCTAGAAATAATTTTGATCGGTGTAAACCGAGTTCTAGCTGTCTTTCTCTGCCTTTGAGAAAATGTGAGCTCAGACGAGCTGATCTTGAATTCTCCTGTTATGACGTCATACCAGGAAAGGTTTCCTCCCCTTCCGCTGCTCAGCCTGCCCAGAGAATTAGTAGAGAATGATTCAGTTTATCAGTCGTGATGTCAGCACAGGCTTTACCATATGAATTTGACAGCATGGCCACAAACAGTGAGTAACAGTGTTCATTAAAGGGGGGGTGAAACACTCAGTTTCAGTCAGTGTCAAGTCAATCTTGAGTACCTATAGAGTAGCATTGCATCCTGCATATCTCCGAAAAGTCTTTATTTTTTTTATAATTATATAAGAAAGATGCGCTGTTCCGAGTCTTTCCGAAAAAAGCCGAGCGGGTGGGGGCGTGTCGTGTGAGCGGAGCTAAATAATGACGTGTGCAGCAGCGCGCTGCTATTGTGTTGAGTCGAGTGCGTCATCCCTAACAGCGGGAAAAAAACTTTATTCAAAATAAAAATATGGCTTTTAATCAGATACAGCCATACATCTATGATCCGGAATCAGACCCAGAGGCTGCAGTTGAACAGGAGCAGCAGCAAAAACGACTAGAGCAGGACGTGTCTATGTGGTAGGTTATACACTAACTATATAATATGCTTAGCGACTTGTGTTATTTACATATTTATACTTGAATTATATCGTCGTATTTTTGTCTTTGAAGGTGTACATGTGGGAAGTGCAGTTGTGCACATGTGTTTGTGTGTTTACGCGTGGTTTGTGTAGACAGTAAGCGGACCGGTTTTGCACAGCAGGATTAGTTAGTGTTTACATTGAAAGACACGGAATAGTAGCGCATTTGAATGAAGAAGCGCGCTTATTTAGTTCAACATATTTCCCCACTCTTTGTGTATTGTTGTTTGGAGTGCTTTTACAATACACAAACATAAAGTTACACATATAGTGGCCAGCTAAACAAATGTACACGCACTACACATCGCATGCTCCATTGATCAATTAACTATACGTGATTATGTTTGGGCTACTTGATGAGCATAGGCAAAGACACAGACATTTGAAGCAGTCTCACTCACCGCCTGCGGTACTAACGTTGGGACTGCTCCATCCTTCAGCATTAGGCGATAGGGAAAATCCTGTGTCGAACTGGGCCTTGTTTATGAAACAGTCGGCACCGAAATGCAGCGAACAGATATAAACATTCGCGCAACTCAGTTGCTGATCCGGAAAAGCAAATTACATCCACTGTTGCCTTAACGCGGGGTTTTGGGGGAATCTGTGCAGGACTGTCTTGGTCTGGCAACCAAAAACGCACTTTTTTGGTGACATTGTTATGTGCACATCACCTGTTTAGCGCATCCTACAAGCCAGCGCTTTGATGGGCGTAGCCTGTTGCTTTCGCTCTCTCCCTCGCTCTCTCTCACGCGCTTCCGGTAGAATTGTCCGTAAGGCCCATACAAGGAAATTCCGCCCCCGTTAACGTCAAAGGGGACGCATGATCTCAAAAAACTTGCCGAAACTTATGACTAACCGGAAGTAGTATTTTTGACAAAGAAATACTCCCATCAAACGTCCACCTTAACTTTTGAAACTTTGTCTATGTTTAGTATGGGATTCCAAGTCTTTAACAGTGTAAAAAGATCAGTATGCATGAAACAGCATTTCACCCCCCCTTTAATGTCTGATCTGGCATCAGTGAGTTCTGATGTATAGCTAATAGGGGTGTAACGGTTCATCTACTACATCGATGTATCGATTTATATTCCTATGATCCAACTACATCGATCTGTGCTCGGCAAGTTGTCCTTCCGGACAACATATATCGATCTAATATCGTTTTAAAAGGTAATCAATCGATTGTATCGATAATGGGAAATAATACATTTGTTTTAAGCACGTCAGAATTTATATGGATGTTTTTCCCTAGCCCCTTTAATGATAAAGGCGTTAAGGGGGGGGGGGGGGGGGGGGGGAATGATGTTTCATGCATACTGAGCTTTTTACACTATTAAAGACTTGGATTCCCATCCTAAACATTGACAAAGATTCAAAAACTAATGTTGGACGTTTGATGGAGTATTTCTATGTCAAAAATACTCCTTCCGGTTTCTCACAAGTTTCGGCGAATTTTTTTCGAGTATGGGTCAGCTTGACGTCGATAGAGCGGAAGGTCCTTGTTAGGGCTCTTCTCCCGTTAGGGTGCGCGCGCGCGTGATCAGAGCGAGAGAGGAAAAGCACGCCCATAAACACTGCAGATCCACTTGTCCGTGAACACTTATGTCGTTATAGTCCGCGCCGCGCTCCACTTTATTCCTATGGGTGACTTCAAGCGACTTCAACGCTTCAGCACACCTTCCCGGGAAGGCAGCGCTGCATTTGAACCGATTTGAATGCAGAAATGACGGGAAGCTTCACAACATCGTGGATCTCCATCGTCACTGCTGTCACAGGACTTCACCAAATTATACCAAAGAAGTGTGTTTTTGACGGAGTGGTCTCAGCGATAAAGGTTCACGGCCCTGCTTTGGAAACAGGCGGTGAGTTAAACTGCTTCAAATGTCTATGTTGTTGGCTATCGTTGCGTGAGTAAACATCAGTAAACAACACGATCGTGTATAGTTAATTTATCAATGGAGCATGCGATCTATGGTGTGTGTCTAAATACATTTGTTTAGCTGACCACTAGGTGTCAGTAAAACCACCCAAACATAAACCTAGCGTTCTCACAAAGCGTGCTTCTTCATTCAAATGCGCTAACGGTTACTCCATTGTTGTTCTATGTATAACGTTACACTAGTCTGACGTGCAAAACCGTTTTGCTTGCTACTGCTAAGGTTTAGTCGCATACAATAGTCCTTAAACCGAATCATGTCCTCATAAACTGCAAGTAAACACACACAAATGTTGACAGGCCACTAAATACAGTGCATACCACAGAGACGGACGTCCTGATGTTGTTGCTTCATATATGTATGTATTAGTTGAATCTGGGTAGCATTTTCTTATCCACGCTTGAGGACGTCACCGCTTTGTGCGCGATTGTCATTCTTTAGCTCCGCCCACACGATACGCCTCCAGGCGCTCATTTTTTTCGGAAAGACTCGGTACAGCCTATATTTCTTTTATAAATATAATAAAACTAAAGACTTTCCGGAGATATGAAGGGTGCAATACTACATGAGATTGACTGTTTCAACTTGACTGAGTGTTTCACCCCCCCCCTCCTTTAATCGTTACCCAGTCTGCCTATATGTGACGTCAGCCATGCACGCCACCTGCAGCGCAAAGAAAACAAAACCTATGGCGGATGAAAGAGGAGAAGCCAACGAGCGAGAAATTATCAAGCCACCATTGCGGTCCAGTGTGTGGAAACACTTTAGAAAAGACTGAGCTGTTCTAAATAAGTCGCACGCTGTTTGCAGTAGTAGCAGGTTCAGCCTCTGCTCGTTCAATCTGAAGAAATGTTGGTTGCACTTTATTTTTGATATTAATAATATATTTGTATGTTGAAAAACTACAGTAAAAGTAGCAGGTAAACCTACTGTTAATTAAACATGAAGAGATGTTAGTTGCACTTTATTTTTTATATTAATATTGTCATATTTTTATGTTGAAAACAAGCAGAAGTAGCAGTAGTAGTATGTTGGTTGCACTTACTACTCTACTTTTATTGAAAATGTGAGCAGAAAAGGTTAACTTCCTGTTAATTCAACCTAAACTGTTGGTTGCACTTTATTCAAATAAAATATGAACACATTTGCCATTAATTGTTTACTTGTTTGTTTATATCCATAATTAATTGAAGCAACAGGGGATTCCCTTTCAGTCGGTCACGTTCGACGTACGTCAGAACTGAACCGACGAATGGGATCTCACTTTAGAGACCAATCCTACTTCGAGCGTTTAACAACGAGCTAATGAAATTTGGCATGCGATCCACGCATTCCACGCTCCGCCCCGCGGCGCGGGTATAAAACAGGAAGTGGAATGGTAGATCAGCGCTTTCTACTTTGGAGCCGAGCAGTGTTATACTGTTCCCTACGGAGAATGTTGACTACGAGTCATAAAAAGAGTGTCTTGAGAACTGCCAGTGTGGGTGATACGGCCCTTCAGCGAGAGACCGAGTATACAGTGTCTGAAAGAGCTTGTTGGTTCGGTGGGCGAATTTCCCATTCAAAAAAACCTGTTGGTTCGCTGGGCGTTACACACACACACAAACACTGAGAGCTCACACAGGCTTGCAGATCAAACTGTGTGGAGCCGCGGTCATCTCCCTGAGTGCTTCAGCACACTAAAAGAGCAGTGTCCTTTCACAGAAGAGCAACACGGTTTGACTCTGCGTCTTTTTCAAGATGTCATTCAAACCGTGTGTTTCTGGGTCCGGTCGATTTCTGTCTCCGCTTGACGGGCACGTTCGCTGTCTCACGTGTTTGGGCACTCAGCACGCTGAGGCTGCGTTTGTGGATGAGTCATGTTCCCATTGCGGGAATATGACCATCGCAGTGCTACGGTCCAGACTCCAGTACCTCAGAAGAGGTGGAGCGCCATCGTGCATCCCCCAATCTACTTTGGCTGATGACCTTGGTGGGGACCTGAGGGTGACGGTCAGGGCAAACCCGACGGGTCTCATGGCTCCTCGGGCCCCTCCCCCCTCCACTGTGCCGGTGGAGTTTCCGGAAGGGCGTGCTGACCTCCCGCGTGGAGCGCCAGGCGTCTCTTTCGGGGCTCCGGTGGAGGATAAGATGTCGGTTGCTGCATCGGGGGATGAGCTAATGGGCTCCGAGGATGAAGATTCGGCTGCGTTGCCCCCTTCGGGTGTGACAGCGTTGCCCGAGTCCGACCCGGAGCTTACGGCTATGCTTGCCCAGGCAGCCGCAAGTGTCGGGCTTGAGTGGAACCCTCCACCACATCCCGAACCTTTGCGGTTGGACGACTGGTATCTCGGGACGGCCCGCGCTGGTTCTCAGCACCCTGCCCCGGTGCCATTCTTCCCGGAAGTGCATCAGGAGCTCACAAAGTCGTGGGTGGCGCCCTAAAGCGCTCGCCTGCGATCGACTGACTCCTCCATCCTCACTACCCTTGATGGTGGTGTGGCTAAGGGCTACGAAGGGATCCCTCCAGTCGAGCGGTCGGTTGTGATGCACCTGTGTCCTAAGACCGCTGCTTGATTACATTACTGTTCATCATCTGTCTGTCATCGTCTAAAGCCCGCCCTGATGATTTCATTGGTCCAAACAGTTTCTTTTCATAAATTACTCCTCTATGGATCAAGGCCAGACCGAACCGCCTGACCTAAAAAAATTGTGGGTGGGGCTAGTTCGGCTGGCATCCAGGCTAGTGCAAGGCATATCCGGAATAGGAAATCATAGATGCAGTAATCAAATCCATTACACCTGGGCTTCAGCTATTTTGAAGGGAAAACTAGTTAAACCCTTACTACACTGAGATGCAGTGTAGTCCTCCGTTCTCATTATCAAGAGAAAAATGCAATCGAATTATACAAACAGTTGACCACTTTCAATCAATCAATCAATCAATCAATCAATCAATCAATCAATAAATAAATAAATCAATAAACTTTATTTATATAGTGCTTTTACAATGACGATTGTTTCAAAGCAGCTTCACGGTGTTAAAGAGGACAATATTGCAACAAAATCTGATTTGGCTGTACAGTCGTTCTGGAGAAAACAGTGATGTTATCAGCTTATTTTTAATATATCATATAGTGATCATTTTGGCAGATCAGTATTATAGTTTATAGAATTAAATAAGCTTGAATAGCTTGGATCATAATTTTTGTGTAATCAATAAATAATCAAAGGCGACAGTGGAAAGAAACCAACACCCCATCAGGGCATGATCTAGAAAAATAAACCTTGGGAGAAACCGGACTCAGTTGGGGTGCAGTTCTCCTCTGGCCTATTATTAAACAGTGTATGATTATTATTCTGGCAACCTTATAGGTCAGAAATCATATTTGATCTGTATATTCAAAATTTCTGGGTATCACGCAAGAGATGGGTTAATTTAGGATAGCGCATCGATTACACAAGAGTATGAATACCAGTCATGTATGAATACTTGAAAAATAGGAGTAATTGCACCGGAGACGGGTTTATTGAGGATGACGTACCGGTCAAGCAAATTCAGACGAGACACCAATTGACATGGTCTCAGCAGACACTCCTGGATGCGTTGGTCATGTCCAGGCGCAGGCCGACCATCCGATCTGGACACGACCTAGATCTGTTTCAACTGCAGTAAACCTTGGGATAAACAGAGAGACTAACATTAGTGTAGATGCCACTCTAACGAGTACATCAGGTGTTATGGGAAGTGTACCCGGTTCCAGCTGACCTAGTTAATGCAGCCTAACAATCAGTCAATTGATTTGAATAATGAAAGTTAAAAATGTGTATGTGTATATTCTATGTGTATGCTATAGTAAAAAGATGCATTTTTAGTCTGGATTTAAACTGACAGAGTGTGTCTGCTTCATTTAAACATACTGTAACAGCCTAGGTCCCACTTAATGCCATTCCAAAGAGCCAATAGTTTAAAACTGAGGTGGTGGGTATAGGATGTCTATGGTTTTTACTATGGTAACAATAAAATGCTGAAAAGAATGTTCCCCAATTGTTTTCAATGAGAGCGAGTATTTCACGCTCACGCTTATTGGTCGCCGAGAGTTGAAGGATGTTCAACTTTAAGTAAAACGCAGCGCTCATCACTGTCACTCTTCACTCAGCCGTCCAATCACAGTGGAGGAGGGGCGGGACTTATACAACACAGATCAACTGCTACATTCTGCGTGTCATCATCAGATAAGAACAAGCAAATAATAACGGAATAAAATGATTTAAAACAAAAGCCAGAGGAAATACTATACATTGAATCTGCATTTTTATATACAATCAATACAGAAACAAACCTGTGAAATTAGAAAGACCTCCGCGGATTTTCCGTATCATAACAAGCAAAGAGTCTCAACTGAAGAACAAAAAAAACGCTGCCTGCCAAACGCTCTCAAGCGCTCACAGCGAGGCGTTTTCAGCAGAGCGCCTAACGTTTTCAGCTGGCTAAAAACGCTTTGGTGGACACACGGCCTTGATGTCCAATATCACTGAAATTACTGGGATTTTACACATGAAACAAAACTAGTACACTACAAAACTAATAGATCTGTGGATTTTAGATTTTAAGATTTCCATCTAAAACTTAACGTGAATATCAATGAGACGGGTGGTGCTGTTTTATAAGAGTGGGCTTTATAAACACTTGGCTAGTTTAGGTCATCTTTTCGCGGACCACTAGGGGTCGATGGCGGACCACTCTTTAAGAATTACTGATTTAGATATTCTAGGTATTATCAACTGGCCAGAGTTTTGAGACCTCAATAGACATGATGGAGTATAATGTTTTAAGAGCTTGCTTAAGTACTTGGGAGCGAAACCATTTAGTGCTTTGTAAGTAGTAAGCAAGATTTTAAAATGTATGCAATGTTTAATAGGGACCCAGCCAACATGTCCATGTGGGCCCCACATGGGGTTTAGCTGGGCTACATGGGTGTCATCTGGGCATGGGCTCAGGGTGGGCAGTTTGATGGGCAGAATGTGGGCCCCATCTAGTAGTGGGAAGTTCGGATCATTTTACTGACTCGGATCTTTGAGTCTCGTTCAGCAAAATGAACAAATCTTTTTACGAGTCATTTCGAGTCATTTCGTTCATTTCACCAAAAGGACATGTTAAATAGCCCAACACATCTAGTACTTATGAAAATGTTGATTACATTTTAAAACTACATACAAATAAACTATAGGGTACAGCAACCAAAGCCAAATTATAAGAAACTGAAATGTTTAATTAATTGATTAGTTGTTGGGTCAGGCTATTGCAGTTTCTCTGTTAGTTCACCTCACCTCCTGATCCAAAACATTATTTCTCTTGCAACTTCATATTTATCACGTTTGTTTTCCGCCTCTCGTGTCTTCGACCTCCTCGAGACGTTAGCTGTCGACTCGTCTGTGTCTGACTCTGATCAGATCTGGGGGCTGGGCCGCCCGGACCGTGCGTGACACAGGTCCGGAAACAAAAATGATTAGTTCTTACGAGTCTTTCGGGTTTGAGTCTTTCGTTCTTCCTGTTAGTCCCATAGAGTCTATGCTTTCAATAACGGAAACAGAAAAGATTAGTTCTTTTGATCGAGTCTCGGGTTTGAGTCGTTCGTTCTTTTGTCACGTGACTTGTCACCGTATAGAACACAAGTTCACAACCTTTTTAGTAAAAAGCACGTAGTTATTTATTTTATTTTTTATATTATTCTCAGTTAATATCAGACATATACAAATATGGGAAATATATTGACTATTCAAGTCTAACATCACAAATTCAATTAGACTAATTTTGAATCAACTGTGTGTGTGTGTGTGTGTGTGTGTGTATATATATATATATATATATATATATATATATATATATATATATATATATATATATATATATATTAGGGCCGGGACTCGATTAAAAAAATTAATCTAATTAATTAGAGGCTTTATAATTAATTAATCGAAATTAATCGCATTTTAATCGCATATAAATATTTGACCTGAGAACAATGAGAAGTAATTTTTCACATGTATTTTTAGTATACCATTGAATAATGACTGAATACATAAGCTTAATCAACAAAATATAGTTTATTTATTTGACCTGAGAACAATGAGAAGTAATTTTTCACATGCATTTTTAGTATACCATTGAATAATGACTGAATACATAAGCTTAATCAACAAAATATTGTTTAATTATTTCAGTCCAGCAGACCAGCGCAATGTTTCCCATTAAGTTTAGCAAAAGCATACTTGTGATATTTGAGGCTCGATGTGCTGCGGTGATACGCAAATTCCTTGTTGTATAGCTTGCACACAACCATACTCTTGACGACGCTTCCATCCTTTCGTTCTTTCGTTTTTTTAAACAAAATTTCCCATCCACGGGGCCAAGCAAAGCGGTCTCATCAGCTTCTTCGTTCATGTTCGCTCATGCCCTGCGTCTCAATCAGCTCCCTAGTTCCCTAGTCAGGGCACTGATCAGGACATAAGTCAATGGGCTGACTCCCTGATCAGTGCCCTGACTAGAGGTGGGCAGATCGATACTAATATCGATAATATCGATACCAACGTTGGTATCGGTATTGATCGATACCAACGTGAAAATATCGATACTTAAGTTTCAGTTTCTCTCGTTTTGCGACCTGGCCCTGTTTGTCAAAATGCTGCTGCTGTCACAGAGCAGAGGATGGAAGCTCTCAAGAGAGTGCTGCTCGTGCTCGACACTGCTCTCCTCCCCCTCTCCTGTTTTGTACTATCACGTGACTCACCCCTAGCGCTACCACCAGCAGTCAGGCGCGCGCGCCGCTCAGCCGCGCATTTTAATTTTCAGCATTATATCGTATTACAAGGAGAATTTGTTTTACAGTTTTTATATTTATTGTGAAGTAAAACTTTGTGACTTTGTTTATTTAAGAAAAAAATCCTGAAAAGAAGTGCACTAAAGAGGAGAAACATTTTTTGTTAACATGCTACTTGAAAAGAGAATTTGTTTTTACATTTTTTATATTTGTGAAGTAATCATTTTGTAACTTTGTTTATTTAAATAAAGCAGAAGTAACCAAAAGTTGTTTCTGAACAAAAGCTTTTGTAGCACTGATTAATAACTCAAAATGCTAACCACAAAAACAAATTAAAAGTCATGAAAATTCATTTTGATTTAAGTTGAAGACGCATCCACCTTAATTATTAAAAAGTATCGGTATTGGTATTGGTATCGGTATCGGCGATACTGGCCCTGTATTTACTTGGTATCGGATCGATACCAAATCTAGCGGTATCGCACACCTCTAGCCCTGACTACTGAACTAGGGAGCTGATTGAGACGCACCCATGTTGTTGTCGTGACTCCGGAGCACTAGTTGGTGTTCCAGTATAATCGGTCCGTCGAAACTGATTTATTAAAAAACGTTCCGCGGTGCAAAAATAAATGCGGTTAATTTTTTTTTTTTTTTTTGCGTAATTAATTAACGCGTTAAAGTCCCGGCCCTAATATATATATATATATATATATATATATATATATATATATATATATATATATATATATATATATATATATATATATACATACATATACACACACACATATATATATATATATATATATATATATATACACACACACACACACAGCATGTGACTGACAGCAAGAACGAAAGACTCAAACTCGAGACTCAAAAGAACTAATCTTTTCTGTTTCCGTTACTGACAGCATAGACTCTATGGGACTAACAGGAAGAACGAAAGACTCAAACCCGAGACTCGATCAAAAGAACTAATCTTTTCTGTTTCCGTTACTGACAGCATAGACTCTATGGGACTAACAGGAAGAACGAAAGACTCAAACCCGAGACTCGATCAAAAGAACTAATCTTTTCTGTTTCCGTTACTGACAGCATAGACTCTATGGGACTAACAGGAAGAACGAAAGACTCAAACCCGAGACTCGATCAAAAGAACTAATCTTTTCTGTTTCCGTTACTGACAGCATAGACTCTATGGGACTAACAGGAAAAACGAAAGACTCAAACCCGAGACTCGATCAAAAGAACTAATCTTTTCTGTTTCCGTTATTGACAGCATAGACTCTATGGGACTAACAGGAAGAACGAAAGACTCAAACCCGAGACTCAAAAGAACTAATCATTCGGAGATTCAGAGCTCATTCAGAGGCCATATGTTGCGTAATGCGCATGCGCGGTCAACACAAAATGAACGAATCACTATCTGAGACAACTCGGTAGTCCCAAGTCATAATAAAGATTCGTTCAAAATGAACGAATCGTTCATGAACGACACATCACTAGCCCCATCTTGGATAAAGTTGTGGGGCCCAGTTAGGTTGCCCATTATTGTTTATTTGAGGGTCCCATGTGGGCCACATTTGGGCTATATTTAGAATTGTAACATTTTATTGTTTGCAGTTGGTTTTGTTTTTGTACAATTATGGGTAACAGCCTAACCTATATATAACTTCTTAATTTTTCCATTTTATTTTTTTTAAATGTTTTGTTGATTGTTTTAAGTCTGTAGCACTTTGAGATTTGTTGTATATTAATAAATGTAGTTCTTCCCACAAACCCAGCTGGGCTCCCGATGTGGGACCTAGCTGGTTCGCTAATGGGAAATGAGTACATGGGTTGAAAATGGGCAACTCAGTGGTTTAATTCATTTACAGTCAAGACTAGTGCAAACACAGTCAATTCCAGAGGTTGACTGGATAGATAGCACACAAATATCACCCTTGAAATAATTGTATTGTTATTTTGACACTTAAACACATATGTGACTTCAATCTAATCAAAATCCAAAAAGGCCAGCACAATTGCAATTTGACCAAATATGATGCCATTTAGTGGTAACAGGCATCAAGAGCCTGTGGATACAAGAGGAAAAAAGGCAATAAAAAAGTTTATTTTGTGATCACAGAAAAGCTCCATACAGGGACCATTTTAGCTTTTATTCAAAAAGTGTGAACATTGAGGGAAATATTCCCATTCTCAAATGATCTTTAATAAATGTTTATGTTGTCACAAAACAACTTTCCACTGAGCAATGAGATCTGAGGAGCTTTATCCATCTCCTCACTCAGCGGTCCTTTTTCCCTTTTTTATTTAGTGCTAATTCAAATAACAAATGCACAAAATATACCAAATATAGTAACACTTTAGAATACTGTTACAAATAATTTGAAGTGCCTTCAGAAGGATTTGGTAATTCTCAGTCTTAAGCCTAGTTCAGACTGCACGATTTTCAAACTCGTCGGGTCACTGCTCTATTCACACTGCATGACTATCTGGGGTATCATTCAGTCACTGCTGTGTTCACACTGCAGAATGGTTTGACGACAGAGGAGTTCACACTGCATGACAGAACAAGAGGAAGAATCGCCGACAACTCTCTCTCTCTCCGGTGCGCAAACTACGTTTCCCAAACACACGTGCGATGTGACGAGTAAACAACGCGAGATCACACGTGCGTCAGACCGGAGTTCTCGCGCGAGACCTGGAATTGTTATTAAAAATGATAAACTGCACAAAGTTTGCTTCAAATTGTATGTGCGCTGATTTGTGGAGAAAAAGAAAAAAAGATTATGGCGGAAGAAATTGTTGGAGAGACAGAGGGAGCCAGGATTTTGTTCTGCAAAGACAGTTTGAGGTAAATAAATAATTTTGTAATGTGCTGCTGCTGTGGCTGGATGTGCAAATGTTTGGCCTTTGTTTCTCTTTGATAGAATTGTAAATATATCTATTAAAATACTGAAATTCTGCTCTATAACTCCCTGAACGTCCTGCTGCCCTGTATCTCACTCTCTCATTGGCTGTCGGTGTAATTTTCAGTCAGAACGCAGTTCACACAGCAGGAGTTTGAATCGCCGACAGGTCCAGATATTTAGCATGCCAAATATCTCACCGGCGTCGGCGACTGGTCGGCGATTCTCTCTGATCGCGTCTTTGATCATTCATACTGCGTGATTGTCACTCGCGTGCACGAGCACCGAATTGCCTGTGATCTCGGGCATTTGTCGGCGATTTCACAAAACCTGTCGGCGACTCAAAATCGGGGCAAAAATCAGGCAGTGTGAACTAGGCTTTAGTAGGTTACACCAGGATCTTCACTTTATAATTAATTATATAACGGCTCCCTCCTCTATCACACCTGACTCAACTCATGAGCTCATTAGACTGAAAAACCTGAAATGGGCGTGTCAGATATAGGGAGACATACAACATTTGCAGGGCTGGTGATACTCCAAGACAGGTTTGTAACCATAACCATGTATTTTATAACACATTTG
Organism: Pseudorasbora parva; assembly: GCF_024679245.1. NCBI lineage: Eukaryota > Metazoa > Chordata > Actinopteri > Cypriniformes > Gobionidae > Pseudorasbora > Pseudorasbora parva. The sequence goes on along the minus strand of NC_090194.1, from coordinate 23,541,579 downwards.
CTTGTGATTCTTATTAAGTGGGGGTCATTTTTTTTTTTTTTTAGGATTCTTTAGCTCACTGAAGTCTCTGAGATCCTGACACCTTCACTTCTGGAGACTCCAGGTAGGTTGCAGTTCTGGAAAATTGTGCTGCTGGAGACTAAAAGGTTTCTGATGGTTTCACACTTAATTCTTCACCTTAATTCTGAATTATTTTGCAGTTAGCGTGTGTCGTTTTTTCACCATCTGTTTATGTCCGACGTGGGGTACCAAAAGTTGGCACAATGGTTGATTCATTTGTTTGGTCTTTTTCAAAGGGCTGTTTGGAGAGCGATGACAGAGGAGTGAGGAGCTGCACTGTTTTTCTTTTATTTGTTTGTGAAATACATTATTTTAGACTGTACTTTTGATACTTTTGTATTATAAAGTTGTAAATGTAGTAAGTCATTTTCCAATTATTCCAAATAAACCTTGCATAATAAACTAAAGCATGAACTACTGGTTTCTGTTCATTGAATACTTTTAGCATTTTAGTGTAGTTAGTGGATTACATGTAATGTTTGTATTTAGGGGTTTACTATAAGATAGCCCAAACAGAAAATATGGTAGCCCATCTATATGCCCATTGTGGCCCATAAGAGCCCATAACAGCCCTACATAACACCCATCTGGATCCCGTCATCAACCCATATGGGCAGACCCATATAGGCCCCAAATGGGTGCTACCTGGGTTACCCATATGGGCCCAGTATGAGCCCATCAAGAGACTGTCATTAACCCATTTAGGCCCCATAAGGGTTCTGTATGTGGCCCATATTGGCCCCATTTATTAGAACCCATATGAGACCCATGTTGGCCCCTATAATGAACACACAAATGGGCCCAACTTAGAGCCCACTATGAACCCATCATGTTCCCCTGTGGGCTAACACACATGGGGCCCATGTGGAGCCGATGGACAAAATTATACGGGCCCCACTTGGGTTGCCCATGCAGGGCCCAAGTGACAGCCCATCAAAAACCCACATGGGGCCCACATGGAAATGTTGGCTGGGGAGCCAGTGCAGTGTTGACAGAACTGGGCCAATATGATCGTACTTCCTGGTTCTAGTAAGAGCTCGAGCTGCTGCGTTTTGGACTAGTTGGAGTTTGTTTATTAAGTGAGCAGGGCAACCACCCAGTAGAGCATTACAATAATCTAGCCTTGAACTCATGAACGAGACACTGTGCAGAATTTTGCATTGAAAGCATGTGCTGTAATTTAGATGTATTTTTAAGATGGTAGAATGCAGTTTTACAGATGCTAGAAACCTGGCTTTCAAATGAAAGCAAAACTTCCTGATATGTGCTCTTGACCTGAGACAACAATTCTGTTTGCCTCCCAGGAAGATCAATCTGGGCTAAATTATGACCCTGTTTTAGTGCAGAAAATGTTTCTGCATTCAGTCCTAATGGGTTTGCAAAATGACCGTATTCAGAGCGATTTACAGCCGTATCTTTCTGAAGCTGTGATTTCCGACTAAGTATTACTGGAAAAACTGAATGTTGCTTGCTCTTAACACTCAGAAAGGCAGAACAAGCGTAAAACAGAATGCCATGCCATTGTTCACGCCACACAGCTACATGAGCCTGTCCCCGATCAAAAATGTTTGACTAAACAGTCAAAGCCTAATGACCTAATGTCTCAGCTAAAAAGACTTATCGATGATATTATGCAGGTCAAAGAGACTATTCAGCAGCCACCAGTTGCATCACAACAATGTTTTGCAGTTGGCAATGAAGAGTTAGGAGCGACAGCGTCACACAGACATCCTCAGAGCATGACACAGATCAGCCAGCTGTAGCCAGAGTGGAGCCCCGAGCCAGATCACCAAGTGCAGCGGCCAGATTCAGTGTCACGCTGGTAATTTAGGACTTATTACTGCGGTAACAGCAAACATTTTGCAGGGGGTTGCAGAGTACGGGGTATGAGACCTCAGAGAGAGGTTCAGTTAAACAAATAAGGGTTGCTCCAAAGGGACAGGGAGTAATCCAAGAGACAAGCACATCCCCACAATGCACAAAACAACAGTTTAAGGACGTTTATTGAAGTTTATTTGCAACAGTTTATTGCAACCCACCAGTGCCACATGACATAGACAGCATAATAACAGCCCAAATGGCAAGTTAATCAGCACCACCCAGTAACTTCCCTAATTTGCAGGCAATGCCTGGTGTTTTGCTATCTGCAAGGACATGAAACAGAGTCTTTAAGGGACACAGGCTCCCAGGTGTGTATTATCGGTGAGCATTGGAAAGACAGGCACATACCTGAAGTAAGACTGAGAGATATTTTTGAAGCCACAGAACCACATGAACGTTTACACCTTGTGGCGGCCAATGGTACTGACATGCCGTACGGGGGATAGGTTGAGGTGACATTCAAGTTGGCATCCCCTCCTGGAAGAGTGAAGGAATTAGTTATTCCTGTGCTTAATCTGAACGGCCAGCAACTTCCTAAACATATAATTTGGATTTAATGTAATTGAGCAAGTGATGAAACAGAAAGATAGAGACAATTCGGACAAGGTGACTAACAGGCAGCTGTACCAAACCGTTGCAAGTGCGTTTCCCAATCTGAGGAGAGGCAAAGTGCATACTTTCATCAATCTGATGATGGCTGGTGATCTCGGCGAGTACATAGTGAGTACTGCCAAGGTACCGGTGAACATACCAAAGCACACAATCATGAACATTCCTTGTGAAGTTAAAATGCCATGTATAAGACGACAGTATGTTACTGTTTGAGCCATGCGTCAGCCCTCAACATCCTGTGCGCCTAGAACTGTTTGACACTCTGCTAGAGGTAAAAAAGGTACCCGCCCTTCAGTCAATCTAAGTGTGCAGAACAAGACAGACCATGATATTGTCTTAGGAAGTAGAGCGGAGTTGGGGATATTGTAACCAGTTAAGTCGGTCTTACCTGTGGGAATGGTGTCTCCAAGGGGAACAGGATCCGTGACCCAGGTTCGAAGCAACACCAAGGGGAACCGAGGGAGAAAGTCTGTGGGACCCACCAGTCGACTTGATCCATTTAAATGCCCAGCAACAACAAGAGTAGCAGATGTTACGAGTGCCAGGGACTGCAGATGAGTCTTTTCTTGAACAACAGTACACCTGTAGCTCGGACATACAATTCAGTGCTAAAGCCCTGCAGTACTTAATTGCTTAAGGGTGGTTATAGAAGTCCACCTCCTCCTACTCTTCAACCATTGTGTGTGTCCATAAAAAGGATGGCAGCCTCAGACTGTGTATAGATTACAGGGACTTAAATCAGAAGACAGTTCCTGACCGCTAGCCTATCCCTAGAGTACAGGATATCTTAGATGGCCTGGGGGGCAATTATTGGTTCTACCTAATCGACCAAGGAAAGGGATATCTCAGATCCCAGCCAGCTCATAACAGCGTTTACAACTCCCTGGGGCTTATATAAATGGACCTGCATCCCCTTCGGCCTGATGAACACTGGCGGAGAAATGTCTTGAGGGAATGAGAGACGAGATCTGTGTACCATATCTGGACAACATCTTGCTCTTCACAAAGTCATTTGATGACCAGGTAGAGGCCATGAGGTGAGTACTGAGGAAACTCCTTCCTATGGGATTAAATAGGTAGGATTAAAAACTGTACCTATGGGATTAAATTAAAACCACGGAAATGCGACATGTTCAAGAATGAAGTGATGTACTTGGGTATAATTGTATCTGCGGAGGGTAGTCGCATGGACCCAGTAGCTCAGCTACTACTGACGTTACATAAAGGATTTTTGTAATTGCCAGTCTGCTGTATAACCTTTTGAAAGCCAAAGCCAATGATGTTGAAAGTCCAACAAGAGGAAAAAGAAAGGTTCTGTGGTACCATCAAGCCAACAGATTGAATGGACTGCAAACCACCAAGAAGCTTTAGAGAAACTACAGATGAGGGTGATTGCTTACGGTAGTGGTTCTCAACCAGTGGGGCACTACAGATGGGAGGGAAAAAACCTGGAAAAAGAAATTCTAAAAAAATATTTTATCACTAAACTACTATCATAAAAAATTATAGTTTTGTATATACATAACTCCTGAATAAAAATTAAAATGTGTTTGGACTGATTTAAAAAAAAGTTTTTAACAAATTTGATTGGTTTGGCGATAGTGAGCGCATATGCAGGTGATAAGCGTTTTTATTAAAGTGGTGAAATGCTGTTTAATGCATACAACGTTTTTACACTGTTAAATACTTGGATTCCAATCTTAAACATGGGCAAAGTTTCAAAAAAATAAGTTGGATGTTTGATGGAGTATTTCTGTGTCAAAAATACTCCTTCCGGTTTCTCACAAGTTTCGGAAAAATCAGGAATCGGAATCAGAGGCGCTGGAGGAATCTTTTGGTTTGGCTTGCCCATCACCTGACACTCATGACAGGTGCGGCAGTGCTGTGATACGTCTATTTTCAGGCCAGGCCAGAAGAAATGTTTCAGAATACAGTTGTAAGTTTTTGTCACTCCCAAATGACCCACCAACTCATGATCATGTGCCAAACTCAATACTTGTTTACGATAGACAGTAGGCAGAACAATCTGACAAACAGCATCCCACTCATTCTCCACCCCTGAATCAGGATGCCACTTCCTCAGCAACAGCCAACTGTCAACCTCATATTTAGCCGAACCAGGTTTATCAGATTTAAAATTTTCTGCAGCAGAGAAACAGTTAGCCAGCAACACATCTTCCCTCTGCGCAGTCTTAATGTGTTCAGATGAAATGGGTTCAGCTAAGAACTCAGGCGCAGTCACAACATCAACAGAAGTTCCATCAGGTCTAACCTCCCAGCCAACATTGCCATGTGGGCCCCATGTGGGTTTTTGATGGGCTGTCACTTGGGCCCTGCATGGGCAACCCAAGTGGGGCCCGTATAATTTTGTCCATCGGCTCCACATGGGCCCTATGTGTGTTAGCCAACAGGGGCACATGATGGGTCCATAGTGGGCTCTAAGTGGGTCCCATTTGTGTGTACATTATAGGGGCCAACATGGGTCCCATATGGGCTCTAATAAATGGGCTAATACTGGGCCCATATGGGTAACCCAGGTAGCACCCATTTGGGGCCTATATGGGTCTGCCCATATGGGTTGATGACGGGATCCAGATGGGTGTTATGTAGCCACAATGGGAATATAGATGGGATACCATATTTTCTGTTTGGGTTATCTTTTAGTAAACCCCTAAATACAAACATGGGTACATGTAATCCACTAACTACACTAAAATGTTAAAAGTATTCAATGAACAGAAACCAGTAGTTCATGCTTTAGTTTATTGTGCAAGGTTTATTTGAAAATGACTACATTTACAACTTTATAATACCAAAGTATCAAAAGTACAGTCTAAATTAATGTATTTCACAAACAAATAAATGAAAAACTGTGCAGCTCCTCACTCCTCTGTCAGTCATCGCTCTCCAAACAGCCCTTTGAAAAAAAGACCAAACAAATGAATCAACCATTGTGCCACCTTTTGGTACCCCACGTCAGACAAAAACAGATGGCGAAGAAACGACACACGCTAACTACTAAAAAATTCAGAATTAAGGTGAAGAATTAAGTGTGAAACCATCAGAAAACCTTTAGTCTCCAGCAGCACAATTTTACAGAACTGCAACCTACCTGGAGTCTCCAGAAGTGAAGGTGTCAGGATCTCAGAGACTTCAGTTAGCTAAAGAATCCTAAAAAAAAAAGACCCCCACTTAATAAGAATCACAAGCAGATGTGTTGTAAAATACATGGTTATGATTATGGTTACAAACCTGTCTTGGAGTATCACCAGCCCTGCAAATGTTGTATGTCTCCCTATATCTGACAGACCCATTTCAGGTTTTTCAGTCTAATGAGCTCATGAGTTGAATCAGGTGTGATAGATGTGGGAGCTCTTATATAATTAATTATAAAGGGAAGATCCTGGTGTAATAATGACTCAATATTACCAAATCCTTCTAAAGGCATTACAAATTATTTGTAACAGTATTCTAAAGTGTTACTATATTTGGTATCTTTTGTGCATTTGTTATTTGAATTAGCACTAAATAAAAAAGGGAAAAAGCACAGACAGCTGAGTGAGGAGATGGATAAAGCTCCTCAGATCTCATTGATCATTGGAAACTATTTGTTCTGTGACAACATAAACATTTATTAAAGATCTATTTAAAATTGAACATTTGAGAATGGAAATATTTCCCTCAATGTGTACACTTTTTGAATAAAAGATAAAATGGTCCCTGTATGGCGCTTTTCTGTGATCACAAAATAAACGTTTATTGCTTTTTTCTCTGTATCCACAGGCTCTTGATGCCTGTTACCGCTAAATGGCATAATATTCGGTCAAATTGCAATTGTGCTGGCCTTTTTAGATTTTGATTAGATTGAAGTCACATTGGCCCTCATTTATCAATCTTGCGTAGAAACTGGTGTATATGTTGGCGTAAGATTATGCTTACACTCCTCTCACCGCCTGATTTATGAAGCTGTGCGTACCTCTGCAATCCAGGTGTACGCAATACTTGCCCTTGATAAATGCGGCGGCTGAAAACGATCGTCATTAGAATAACACGCCCCTATATATTCAAGTCTCCGCCTCCCCCACGCCCTTATTTTACGCCATGGACAAACAGAAGACGGCAAAGAAGCGAAACTTCTCCGACGTGGAGATCGGGCGCGCTCAATCATCTCACTAGTCCACTAGTCAGGGCACTGATTAGGGCATAAGTCAATGGGCTGACTCCCTGATCACTGACGATCCTATTGAGATGATTGAGACGCGCGCCCATCGAGATCACCAGGGAAGTGGGAAAAAAACCCGAAATTGTTTTATTTGGGAGTTTAAAGAGTGGAATTAAAGGCACCTACAAAAACAAAATATGGACACAAATAACGAGTACTGTTAATAGTGTGGGGGTTGAGAAGCGCACTCCAGCAGTTTAAAGCTGTTTGGATGATAAATTACCATCACTGCATTATTTTAGGCTACAGCACGTTTTGAAAAAAAATAGCATTTAATTTCGTATCACGGCACATGTATTGGGGTGTACAATAGTGATGATGATGATGTGATGTGGAGTAAGATTCATTCACATTAATAATTACATGACAATTTGTAAGATTCTTCTTTTTATTATTATGATTATTATTCTTAATGACGCTTGTTATTTAGAAGAAGAATGTCGTTTTTATTGATTTTATTATTATTTAAAAGAAGATGGTCATTTTTATTATTTTGTCAGTCTGAATTATTCCCAGTCCGTGCGCAGCTGCCGGGCCAGGCGGGCCTGAAACATCAGATAAAGTGCACAGGCTCGCGACTGGAGGAATACATATTCCTACAAATCAAACGCTTTGGTAAAGTCACACAAAGTAAACATTGACGTTCATGTTGCACAAAAATAAACTATGAATGTTGTTTTTGTGGTTTTTAACAGTGGGTCATATAGCATATCTTGTCAGTGCGTTTTGTGGTGTTAGGAATTGCTTTTCTGCGCATTTTCCCACTAACTCAAACGTGCGTACACCACCTCCTGAGCTGGCGTAGGATTTGAGCGTGTCGTACGCCAACGTCCATATTGATAAATCTCAAAGTCACCGTGGGTTTGGGTGTACGCAAGGTGTACGCTGAAAATTTGGTGTACGCACTTTTGATAAATGAGGGCCATTGTGTTTAAGGGCTCTATTTTAACGATCTGAAACGCAAGTGTCAAAGCGTGGAGCGCAAGTAACTTTGTGGGCGGGTCTCAGCGCTGTTGCTATTTTCCCGGCGGGATAAATGGCTCTTGCGCCCGACGCAAATCTAAAATGGGTTGGTCTGAAGTAGCTTCATTATTCATAGGTGTGGTTTGGGCGTAACGTGAATAAACCAATCAGAGCGGCATCCAACATTCCCTTTAAAAGCAGGTGCGCAAGTTCCATTATGGGTTGCTATTATTATGGCGTATTTACCAGGCGCACGTTCTTGTAAGAGCAGCCCTTACGAAACAAAAATATATTGTAGTATATTTTAAAATTTCATGCAAAACATTAGGCAATATATTCACATATATGGGAACAATATATTGCAATATATTGAAAGCGGCAATCAATTGTATATTTTGCCATATATTACATGAATATATAATATATTTTATAATACCATCAATATATTATTCCATATATTTACAATATATTTCAAATAAATTTAAAGATATATTTTGGTAAATATATTTTCCTTTCGTTAGGGAGTGAAAGACAGAGAAGTTGTGTTGTATGGGGATGGGAGAAACCCACCCAAAATAGCGTCGGTTAAACAGTTTTTTCAGTTTTTCAGTCGATTTTTTTTCCTGGTTCTTGACGGACAAACCAATTTGTCAGATGTCCTTATATACATATATGTCTTGCCACTATTGGGCAAACAGGTCTGATCCTTAATTACTACAATAAGCCTGAATAATTTGTAAGGTAGATTTATGCCTATTTTTCACATCTTCGTGGCACACCACAATGATTTTCGTCATCTCATGTGTTAATATTTGTTTTAGTGTAACAATTTATGATTTGCAAAAATAACTGTTGCATCTGTGTAGATTACATGAGCAAAGTGTATGCGCGTTGTGCACGCTATACATTATGGTCAAGCATGCGCCCTTAAAATAGCATAATGAACAACGCGCAACGCGCCACTGACTTTAGACCAGGTTTTTTCTGGTCAGTCGCGCAACTGTTTAATGGAACAGCAAAATAGCACCAGGGATTGTTTGCGCCGGAACACGCCTCCTTTTTTGCGCTGAACCACCCAGGGAGCGCAAGTTCATTCACTAGTTTAGCGACGTGCTTCTGTGAAGGGAAAAGCACGCTTTGCGCGGGTGCAAAATAGGAATGACACATGCGTCGGTGTACAAAGTCAATTGCGCTGGGTGCAAGATAGGGCCCTAAGTGTCAAAATAACAATACAAATTATTTCAAGGGTGATATTTGTGTGCCATCATCCAATCAACCGGAAACGACTGTGTTTGCACTTGTCTTGACTGTGAATGAATTAGACCACTGAGTTGCCCATTTTCAACCTCATTTCCAATTAGTGAACCATCTAGGTCCCACATAGGAAGCCCAGCTGGGTTTGTGGGAAGAACTACATTTATTAATATACAAAAAATCTCAAAGTGCTACAGACTTAAAACAATCAACAAAATTTATAAAAAATGAAATGGAAAAATTAAGAACTTATATATAAACTTATAAAATACTTAAAGTGCAATAAATGTAATCAGTTGTTAGGGTTAGGCTGTTACCCATAATTGTACAAAAACAAAACCAACTGCAAACAATAAAACGTTACAATTATAAATATAGCCCAAATGTGGCCCACATGGGACCCTCAAGTAAACAATAATGGGCAACCTAACTGGGCCCCACAACTTTATCCAAGATGGAGACCACATTCAGCCCATCAAACTGCCCACCCTGAGCCCATGCTCAGATGCCACATTAAACACAGGTGACATGAAAGTATCTGACAGCACAATGTCATCTCCAATTCTACGTTTTTGTGCACGCGTCACTACACCTGCAGCAAATACACCCGGAAAATTAGCGAAGATATCATTCGCAGGAATAAAACAGTCAGGTGTGTTAACGACTTCTAACATAGGCAACACATTACCTCCGGCCAAATTGTTCCCGAGAATAAATGCAACGCCCTTCACTGGAAAGGAAGAACGTACACCTACCTTGACAAAACCTGAAACTAACTCACATTATAAATGTATCTGGTGCAACGGCACCTGCACAACTCCCATTTCAATCCCTTGAACTAAAACACTTGACCCACAAAATGTCTGCTCTGATAAAGGAAGTGCATCGGAAATTATAAATGACTGAATCGCTCCTGTGTCACGCAAAATTTGCACCTCTTTCTGCTCGGGAGATCTGCCATTAACAGAGATTAACCCCTTCATCACAAATGGTTTGAGCCCTGCATCAATCTTGTCTTTTTCTAGAACAGTTTCAGGCACAGTCTTCACAAAATTAACAGGTTTTAACGGTCCTTACTGATTCTTACGTTTTAACACAGAACAATCAGAAATCAGGTGTCCCACTTTGTGACAATAATAGCATTCTCGTACCTCCTTATTTGATGATGAACTACTTCTCGCACCGGCGCTCAAGTTCTGCGCTGAAGGCACTCTTACTATTTTCTCTGGTCGGACTGAAACAAACACATTCTTGTGCGTTCACACATACTCGTCTGCGAGAACCGCGGCTTGTGAAAGCGACGTAGCCTTTTGCTCATTTAAATACGCGACTACTCGTTCTGACAGACAATTTTTAAAATTCTCTAAAAGCATTAGCTCTCTCAGAGAACTCAAATCCTGCACATTATTCGTAGACAACCATTTATCAAAAAGAACTCCCTTCTCACAGGCGAATTCCACAAAAGTTTGTTGAGCTACTTTTCTATGGTTCCTGAAACGTTGCCGATACGCTTCAGGCACCAACTCATATGCGCGGAGTACAGCATTCTTCACTACATCGTACTGCAAGCTTTCCTCCAACGATAGCACCGAACAAACATCCTGTGCTTTACCAACTAAACGGCACTGTAATAAAAGACACCAAACCAGTTTTGGCCAACGAAGAGCAGCAGCCACACGCTCAAAAGCAGCAAAATACGCGTCCACTTCAGATTCCCGAAAGTGAGGCACCAAAGCAATATATTTACTAATATCAAATGTAGCAGTCAAAATATCACTCACAGAGTTTGCCGAATTAACCGAAGTACCAACAGGGCCAACAGGATTAGGCTTCAGAACTCGGTCAGGGACAACCTTCGCTGACTCTAACTCGAGCCGCCGCAGTTTTACCTGTTTGTCAGCCTCGATTTCCAGTTTACGGACCTCCAGGCGTAGCTTCATTTCGGCTTGGTGCATCTCAGCTCGTTCCTGCGTCTCCATCTGGAGTCGGGCCAGACGGACTTTAAGTCATGCGTCACCCACAGACTCCCCAGAGCGCGGAGACAGTGGGTAGAAGGGCGGCAAGACTGCCTTGGGCTCGGCCTCCGCCTCCACCTCAGCATGCTCACCTGTTGCCTCTTCCACATTCCCCACTCTAGACAAGTGCCTTTCCACAGCCGACATGCCAGCCTTTTCACTATCCGCAACTGGAAATAAAAACACTTTTAGTTTGAAGGGGGGATTTTGAAATCCATTGCCGCTTCAATATACCTGTATATATTTATATCCTAATTAACTTCATAATCAAAACTTTAATCAATATTTATCCTATATTATTATAATGATTCTATCCAGTTATGATTTTGTTTTAGTTTCTTGTTTTCTAAAGTGTGTATTTGGTCTCTGAGGAGTGACTGAGGGTCTGGCCTAGAGATGTGTGATGTGTCACTAAACACTGGCAACAAGGTCATGTGTTTGGATTTTGGAGGTATCACACACATCTAACATGTCAGGAGTGGAGTAACAGCGTTTGCTCACTTAGCCCGGCTTACAGATATGAAATATGGATTTGTCTTTCATTTAATTTATTATGTTTTATTCCTTTTATATTTCCTTTTACTGAAACACTAAAGACTCAAGATGAATATTGCCTGTACTATTGTGTGTCCCTCTCACTAAAAGAAAGCACATGTTATCAGTATGTTTTGGTAAGAACTGGTTAAAACTGGAGCGTAATCAGCTCCAACCTTGGAGAGACTGTGTATCTGTGTATGTGCGCAATATTCTGTGTTACAGATCAGAATGGTGTTTAATGGACACCCTAAGAGATGAGTGGACTTGTTGTTTTGGGCAAGCTGGCGCCTGCTCCAGATCTGGAAGGTCACTACGGGCCTAATTCTGGGTGAAAGCATCAACAAGTGACACGTCAGTGGAAACGTGCATCAGATTAACTGACTCGAGTGGAAATTTACCATGACTGTGCATTGTCTCTGAGCCAATCAGAACCATCCACATCGCAGTAATGACGTAGATAAGACCTTGAAAACGGTATAACTGTTGGGACAATTGTATGTACGATAGGGCGAGGCAACGAGACGGTGAGAGAGGGAGCGCGGCCTACGAACTCCTTGTGAGACTTGAAGCTGGCTTCTGCTTTTGAAACTGCAAACTATTCTAAGTAAATTTTTCTTTTAATTAATTGCAATCCTGACTCTGTCTTCATATCTTCACTACTGGTCCTGGGTCATAAGCTGTTAACCCCTAACAGTTTTGGTGGAGGATGCGCGGGCAATCATTCTTTGGTGACACCCCTGGCAAAACAACAAATAAGGTAGTAGAAAGCTTTAATTATTTGGTTAGGGCTGTCTGACTGGAAGAGATTGGGTACGGGGAGCGAGAGAGCTTCATTTCGATAGGAATGGGGATTAATTATACTAAGTGTTTGTTTTTTGGGAACAGCATAAGGGTATAAGAAGGTCGCTGAGAGCACGCCATGTTACTACGGGCAACGGCAAACGCGTAGCAGACAGCGCAAGACACGTGTCTAATACAGGGGAGAGCCCATTGGGGGCCACTGGTGTAGCACCACCTCTACAGGGGCACGTCTCTCTGGTCTGTGATCTGTTTGTCTGAGTTAGAGTCTTAAGAGACGGTCACATGGACCAGGGGGCATCGCAAACCTGCTCTCTCTCTTCCATCTCAGATAGGGGTACCCCGAACTTAGAGTTTAGAACTTAGTGAATCAGGCAGTCAGGGAATAAAATATTAGTAATTAGTTAAACAAAATAAAAATAGATTCAGGAGTTGTTTGCCAGGGATGCATCTGGAACGATCCCGAGTAAAATAAAAATTGTGACCCAAATTGGCACGGACCAGTATGTGTGACGTTTTCGTACAAGTGTCCTTTGCAGTTTCATCACGCAGAAGCCACAGCTGTGATGGTTAAAGATCGCCGCCTCCATCTCTTGCTGTTTCGGTGAGTATGAACTTTGACTAAAATATGGCTGATAATTGTGAGATGATCAGTAACTTGATCAGTCTTGATAATATGTTGAAATGAAAGAGAGCAAATGCTGTAACTAGCTTTGCTCTGAAGCCCTCACTTAAAAGAAATTTGCAGAACATATTTATAAAAAAAAAAATTAAAACATGGCAGCAAGGTTTTAATTCTGATTGAAAAGTTAAATAGCAACCGGACTTGCTACAAACAAAGAGTGCTTATTAATGAATTTGTAAAATGGGTGGGGTTTAACCCCTGAAAGAAAAATCCCAGAAGTTACTGAGGGATGGTATATTCTAATTACCAAACATAATAAATTGTCTGAAGTTACTGGAATTTAGGTATAGTCTGAAAAAGGGCTTGAGATTGTTTTTGAAAAAGCGAAAACACCAAGATGTGTGAGCAGCCAGTCTTATCTCCCCCCTCCCCTCTCGCGCGCTCTTCTCTTCTCTGACTGTCCGAGTGAGTGCCGCTTTTGGCACCGCCTTACAGACTGGGAACTAGACTGAAACATGCCAGTTGCTAAATGACAGAGAGTTTTAATTGTGGTCAGCGGGGCCATTTTGAACGTAACTGTAACTTCCCACCCATAAGGTGTAGAAATGGTGGCAAATCAGCCCATCAGATTAAATTTTGTAGATAAAACAAAGTAAAAAGAAACAAAGATTTACACTCTGTCTAAGAAAATAAGAAATAATAATGTTAATGATTTTAACATCTTAAGTATTTTTGAAGGAAAGATCTATGAAAATTAATTAAAATTTTGAGGTAAAGTTAAAGACAATGACAGAAAAACACGTGAGGCGAGAAAATATATAAATAGTGACATAGAGGTTTAAATGACAGATTCATGAAAAAGGTGGTTCCTGTTCCTCTAACTCTTGAAAAATTCTAATAATGTTAATTTGTCTGAATGTTGGTAAAAACACTGTTTATAAAATAAATTGGTGTTAATATCTTAAAAACCTAGATGCTGGTGTTTTGGTTTCAAAAAGATAAGCTGGTGCAGAGCTGTAATAAAACAATTCGCTTATCTGAATCTGGCCCCACCATTTCTGGTGCTATGGCCGAACTTGCTACAGTAACAGAGACTTAATCTGAGAAATGTATAGTTTCTAAATTAATTGTAAAAAAAAAAAGACAAATATAAACTGGAAACTGGTCTTGTATAAACTGGAAAATGTGATCTCTGTCTAAGGATAGAGTTTAAAGGAAATGTTTGATGTCTTATTTGAAAACAATTTTAATTTCTAGCCAGACCTTATGCTGAGCTAGTGTGAGTAGTATAAAGTTTATGAAAACACAGTGTACCATCCTGACATTCAAAACCAGCTCAAGCTGTTATCTGAGCCTGTGTCATAGGTGATAAGAGATTTATAGTAAAAGCACAGTGCATCAGTTGAAAATCATAGAGACAGTGATTTGTTAAAAAGAGTGAAAGTGCCATTAGGAGGGCAATAATAAAGGTATCAAATGTTTTCAAATACAGAATTTTAATGAACTGAAATTTTTAAATAAATTATTTCATGACCAGTGACATCTTTGTCTAATCTTAGCCGCCACCATTCACAGGACCAATGGATCAGGTCAGAGTCAACATGCAGGACATTAAATTGAGTGGACAGTGGTTATGGCTAAATGCACTGAGTATAATCAATGCACTAAAATGTTGCGGTTTGAAGGATGTAAAATGGTATCAGTGATTAAGTAGTGTTATGATTAACCTGTCTCCATGTTCTACCTATAAGTAAGCAGACTAAATGGCTCTGGTGACTCTTGAATGCACTTTCCCCAAGGCTCCAGAAAAACATCTGATCCATTTTAAGGGTCAAAGATCTCAAGCGATGACCAATGTGAATGAGGGTGATTCGCCTAAGACGGGTAAGATCCTCTTTTGGCCAGCGGGGGACGACCTAAGACATGGGGGTCACCGCCATTGGGCACTTCCAAGAAGGGAGGTGTTTTTATGTGAGGTGTGTATGAGAGTTGAACCAATGACTGTGAGGCCAGCAGCATCAGTAAGGGGGGACGCTGTGGTTGTAGGGGCCGAGAGTCCAGACAGGACACAGCATGGCCTGCCCTAATAATTGCTCCTCCATACCGCTCACTCAAATACCGCATTGTTTGTGAATGCCAGGGAAGACCCTGAGTGAAAGTTATGATGGTAAAGGTCATTCAAGAGCCAGCTGAGACCATGAGGTGATTGTCATTAACTTTTGTGGAGACCAGGAAAAAAGAAAAGAAAAAAAAAGTATTAATTGAATCAGTAAAACTGTGATATTGAACTAATATTTCCATATCATGAGTTTAATCCTGCAGGTCATTAGATATGGCAGAGGAGAATTTGAAGGCATGGTGGTGTCTAAAGATAAGGAAAGCTGTTGAAGTTTAAAGAGGAGGTCTGGATAACAAAAGGTATTTAACTAAAGTAACTTGAAGAAGAAAAAAATCATAGCATAACTTATTTTGAGATTATTATGTAGCTCTAATTGGAAAGTTAAACATTTAACTTTCTGATACAAATTTATTCTTTAAGGATAAACCAATTTCTAAAACTTTGTGAAGGTTAAAGGTTAATGAATTGAATATAAGAGACTATCCGTGTAAGAGAGAGAGAGAGAGACTGCTTGAGAAGGAGGAATGGTGCTCTGTCTGTTATCGTCCTGCTAAAGCTGAAACTAAACAAAAGCAATGATATCAGAGCCAAAACAACCCAGCTGACTTCTCTAAAAATGAAGGAAAAATGAACAGACATGATTTGAAAATTGGTTAAGAAACCATGTAAGAACTGAGTTTAAATATTTTTTAGTTAAACACTAAAAGCAAATTTTGAGAATGAGCAATTCAAAATTATATGTTTAATGTGCGTATGTTTGTTGATGACTGCACTTTATGTTTTATATGTGTTGGTTTGTGAAACTGTTCTGTCCTGATGGTGTGTATGGGGTCATTAACCTCTGGAATGAGTGTTTATCATTACAGATGGGTTAAGGCAAACGACAACTTTTAAAGAAACTGCTAATTCTGAAAAAATCTGGAAAAGATGATCCAGAACATGGGACGAGCTTTAAGTGGACTGGTATCCAGCTCTGTCTGTTACTGGTAATTATGACTAATTTTGTCATTTATGATGCTGATTTGAATTAATCTCTGGATTAGTTGAAGTGGAATTATAAAGTTAAAGATTGCCGTTTCTTAATGGGTTAAACACCCATCTCTAAATTTAACTGAGGGTTTAAATTGAAATAATGTCAATTGATTAGAAATGGTAAACATAAATGTTAGAAACTTGACGGCAGAGACAAAGTGACAAATTGGCTGAAGTCACTATCTAAATTATCCAGAGATTCCCTCATATTTCTGAAGGCAGAAGGGCGGCCAAAAAGATAACTTCTAAAAGAAAAAGTTTTATTTTTATTTTTATTTTTCATCCCTTAAATGGATGCAGGACATTAGATGTCTAGTAATAATGTCTAATTAATGTTAAAGGAGCAAGTGACTTTAAGTTTTTCGGTGTGACTGGGATTGAAAGATGAATAAAATAATATTTTGGTTTCTGTAGAGCAGTAGAGATAAGACTGAAACAATAACGATCACATAGTGCATCTGGAGACTTAATATTTTGATAAAGAATAATCTGACAAGTTCAAACGAGAGAGACATAGCCCTAAAGATTAATGTTGTGAAAATAAAACTTCTGACAGAATTTATGAACACTTTAAGTCAAATTAAGTTAATATAAATTGAACTAATGCTTTTCAAAATACAGATTGTTTTAAAACAGTTTTAAATAAATTGATGATGACAGTACAAATTGAAATACTTTATAAAGTAATATGGGAGATTATGGAAATGTGTAAGTTCTTGGGGAAATTATAACAATTTTGGTGTAAGTGGCAAAGGAAGGCTAGTGAGGATTTCATGAGAAGTATCACTGCCAGATGACATAAATCAACAGGGTTAAGATTTTGGTCATTTGGAGCTTACGCCTAAAGAGTTTTAATGAACAAGACATTGAACGAAAAATGTTACTTTAAAGGAAACCCTAATTAATAGGGGTGATTTTGAATGGTTTACTAATAACATGGGTTTGAAAAGTTATTTTGAGAAATAATTGGGTATTGAGTATGATTAAGCACAATGTCACGAGATAAAGATGTGAACAAGCTGAATGAATGTAATACAAATGGATAATTATGTCATTTTGATGAAGTTTTCAACATTAACAATTTTATGGTTATGTTCATTTTAAGTTAAAAAAATGATGTGGGCTATCATGAGTGAAAACTGGATTTGATGGAAAAAGCAAGTTTGACAAAAAGGTTTGAGTATGTGGAAATCTATGTGGAAAAGAAAATGGAGTTATGAAAATGGTTTTAACAAGAAGGTTCTTGAGTAAAATCAGGGAAAAGCGATTGAAATGAATGTTATGTACATGTTTGAGAAAGAAATGAATAGGATGTGAAATTAAGATGGTACATGTAGACTGTAAACTGAAGGATGTTTTACGCAGAGACTGAATGTAATTGGATGGATTATTATGCCTATTTATTTTGTTTATTTTTATTTCAGACCACTATTGTTTTGAAGATGAAAAAGGTCTGTGTTTTGAAAGAAATGTATTTAAAATCCCTATTTTTAGATGAGATATCTTGGTATTTATAATGGGGTGGTATTTAACATGGGGTGCTAATGTAGTATGTCCTCTTGAGGATGAATGTGTGCTTATTGTAATCAATCAAGCCATTGATAAAACCAAATTAGATGAGATTAATAATGGTTGAAGTTAAATCCCTGAGGGGAAAAGACATTTTTCTTTTTTTCAAAGATTATAAACTAAAAAGGGGAGAGCAATGAACATTATGAAGCGGCCTAAAATTGGTAGACCAACTTTAGGGGGTCATTGGGACCCTAAAATTGGCCTTTAGGAGGGAGTGAAGGGGGGATTTTGAAATCAATTGCCGCTTCAATATACCTGTATATATTTATATCCTAATTAACTTCATAATCAAAACTTTAATCAATATTTATCCTATATTATTATAATGATTCTATCCAGTTATGATTTTGTTTTAGTTTCTTGTTTTCTAAAGTGTGTATTTGGTCTCTGAGGAGTGACTGAGGGTCTGGCCTAGAGATATGTGATGTGTCACTAAACACTGGCAACAAGGTCATGTGTTTGGATTTTGGAGGTATCACACACATCTAACATGTCAGGAGTGGAGTAACAGCGTTTGCTCACTTAGCCCGGCTTCCAGATATGAAATATGGATTTGTCTTTCATTTAATTTATTATGTTTTATTCCTTTTACTGAAACACTAAAGACTCAAGATGAATATTGCCTGTACTATTGTGTGTCCCTCTCACTAAAAGAAAGAAAGCACATGTTATCAGTATGTTTTGGTAAGAACTGGTTAAAACTGGAGCGTAATCAGCTCCAACCTTGGAGAGACTGTGTATCTGTGTATGTGCGCAATATTCTGTGTTACAGATCAGAATGGTGTTCAATGGGCACCCTAAGAGATGGGTGGACTTGTTGTTCTGGGCAAGCTGGCGCCTGCTCCAGATCTGGAAGGTCACTACGGGCCTAATTCTGGGTGAAAGCATCAACAAGTGACACGTCAGTGGAAACGTGCATCAGATTAACTGACTCGAGTGGAAATTTACCATGACTGTGCATTGTCTCTGAGCCAATCAGAACCATCCACATCGCAGTAATGACGTAGATAAGACCTTGAAAACGGTATAACTGTTGGGACAATTGTATGTACGATAGGGCGAGGCAACGAGACGGTGAGAGAGGGAGCGCGGCCTACGAACTCCTTGTGAGACTTGAAGCTGGCTTCTGCTTTTGAAACTGCAAACTATTCTTAGTAAATTTTTCTTTTAATTAATTGCAATCCTGACTCTGTCTTCATTTCTTCACTACTGGTCCTGGGTCATAAGCTGTTAACAACTAACAAGTTTGACCAAATGTTTCAAAATCTCATTTTTAATAACCTGCTTTAATGCTTGCCTCACCACAGGAATGCGATAGTGATCCGCGATCTGCAACAACTCGTCTTTTCTACAATGCTCAAAAGTTTCTAAAGTTGGATCAGCAATAAATGATTGCAAATCAAAAGTACTCATTATTCTCTTTTCCACGATACTTACTCACAACACACAAACGACTCCCTTCGATTGCAGGATCCCCACACTATACAAACACACACGTACGCACCAATTAACCGGGATACGATTGTAATTAGGGATGTCCCGATCCAATCACGTGATCGGAAATCGGGCCCGATCACGTGATTTCAGACTCGATCAGAATCGTGTCGTGTAAAAGGTGCGAAAAATCTGATGACGCATCAATAATATGGGTTGTAACTTGAAAATAATGCTTTATGTATGTTTCTGTAGATGGATACACGTGCTGGCTCCTCGGTGATACATTATAACAGCGCTAATAAAAGAAAAACGTGGGCAATACGGTCTATCTGTGTAAACTTTGTTAAATTCATGCGAGTGCTGCCGTATGTTTGAATATGAGCAGTCATTTTCACAGTCATCTCCCGTGTATATTCACCAGAAGACGCGAATGAAAACGCGCACGCTGATCTGTCTCTGTGCATCATCCGAAAGCGCGCACTCGTCTCATAGCGCGCAAATATTGAGTTCTCTTTCAAGTCTTGCGCTTAAACGGACCAACTCACACAAGAAGTATGTCAACATGTCCATTTTGATGAGTATCCAAGCAGACATAGTCTGAATATGCCTTAAGAGAACTTTATACAGTCGAGAAAGACGACGCAGAGCCTTAAAGGGGCAGTACCTAAAGGGGCCTTTATTGCCGTCTTTTTAATGTCAAACAAAAGATAAGGAATCACTCACTGCTCTTGATTAAATAGCTTTTGTAAGGATTAGTCTTTAATTTAAACAGTTAAATATGCAGCTATTTTAAATTTCATTAGCCTACATTTTTCAATTTCTCTACCTAAAAACTAATGTTAGACCTATAAAAACCTGAAAAGCATTGTTAATTACACTTCAGTCAAATTACTTCAGTTAGTTATTTCATGCTATAAAAACGGCTGTGTGATGTCATGATTGAGAGCTGAGATCAACGTCTTCTCTGAGTGAAGTTGTCATTGAGGCACTAACAGATTTTTTCTGGATTTTTGGGAGCAGATTATTTAATTTAATTTAATTTCCATAACTGTTTATTTCACACCAACATAATTAATTGTTCTGCATCTATGAGAGTATGGGTGTGCTTTTGATATCGCCATTGTACTTCCTGCTCTGCGCAACTCCGGTCCCAGACTTTTTTATATTTTCTGTAGCACTAAAATCCAAAAGTGAAGAATTTATGTTATTTATCACTTGATTGTTCAAGCTACCTCACAGAAGTGCTCTGTTTGTTAGAGTTGTTGAATGTTAAAATAAGGTGAATAAAATAAAAAATAAGGAACATCCTGGTTCATTTTTTCGGTCTTCTTTATTCTTTTTTATTATATTATATATAATATATTATATTATATTATATTATATATATAATATATTATATATTATATATATAATATATTATATTATATTATATATATTATATATAAGTATCGGATCGGGACTTGGTATCAGCAGATACTCAAAATCGGACTCGGACTCGGACTCGAGGGCAAAAAAACCTGATCAGGACATCCCTAATTGTAATCAATATAGAATATTAATATTGCATCTCAAACAAAAGAAAGAGATAACAATCCCGGACGAGCCCCCAAATATGTTACGTCCCTCGTTAATTAGATGTTAAAATGTCTAGTATATTATCAGACATAACACAATACAGGTGTGTGCGCGACAGATAGTGAAAGGGAACATGCAAATAAATGAGCGACACTCAACAATCTCAATTGAAAAGTATTTAATGTGAATATTATCGTAAAGTAATTTAGTGAAAAGTAATAATATAGAAAATAAATTAACAAAGTATACGAGCAGTCAGGATCAAACAGACATCAAAAATGGGGAGAGAGAAGGAGCAAACGAATGGTGCTCAAATCAAAGATTCAAACATAACAAAACTTCTCTAACTAAAGATTCAAAAAAACTAAACTAACTAACAACAAAAGATGTAGAAAAAAACATCTTCGACGTCCGTGAACGCCATAACTAAACTTCCTAACTAAACCAAAATCAAAACATAACACCACCACTCCTGATCCTGGTGTGTCTAATACATGATTGAAGCTATGTGTGTGGGAATGTAGGTCGCGACCTGCTTACTGGCTCACAACCTCTCTTACCTCTTTCACTGCGTGAAGTGAACAGATGAAAGGACACTCAGAAACCCTCGGTCATAAATAAGGTAACAATTTTTGATTAGACTCTCGGACTGGACTCTCGAACGAGAGACCGTCGTCACCGAGCGTGCTCTCTCCCCAAAGTCAGAGCACACCGTCCATTTCAGCTGGCTCCATTCATAAAGAGCCTTGCGACCGCTGATTGGTTGGCGTCCGTCGATTTACAAGCAAGGCAAGGCAAGGCAAGGCAAGGCAAGGCAAGGCAAGGCAAGGCAAGGCAAGGCAAGTTTATTTATATAGCACATTTCATACACAATGGCAATTCAAAGTGCTTTACATAGAAAGGAATTAAAATAGGGCTAAAAAATGCATAAGAAAAAGAATACAATGTAAAGAGAATTAAAAATAATAAAATGATAATAACCAAAGAAAAGAACAGGTAAACTAAAACAGTTATAAAAAATTATTTAAAAAATGATGCATAGATAGGTACAATCAGTCGGACGTATAGTGGCACAGTGCTCATTCAGTAAATGCACAGCTAAACAGATGTGTTTTGAGTCTGGATTTGAATGTGGCTACTGTTGGAGCACATCTGATCTGTTCAGGAAGCCGGTTCCAACTACGGCTGGCATAATAGCTAAAGGCAGACTCTCCTTGCTTTGAGTGAACTCTTGGTATTTCTAACTGACTTGATCCTGCTGATCTGAGTGATCTGTTGGGTTTGTATTTAATCAGCATATCTGTAATGTATTGAGGTCCTAGGTCATTGAGTGATTTATAAACAAGTAGTAGAACTTTAAAATCGATCCTAGATGTAACTGGAAGCCAGTGTAAAGACCTGAGGACTGGTGTGATATGGTCATATTTTCTGGTTCTGCTCAGAATCCTGGCAGCAGCGTTCTGTATGAGCTGCAGCTGTCTAGTGGTCTTTTTGGGAAGGCCAGTGAGAAGTCCATTACAATAGTCCACCCTACTGGTGATGAAAGCGTGAACCAGTTTCTTATAGAAAGGCCATAGTCATAGCCTGGAGACAAAACATCTAATCCTTGCAATATTTTTCAGATGATAGTATGCTGATTTAGTTATTGCTTTGACATGACAACTGAAACTCAGGTCTGACTCCAAAATCACACCAAGATTCCTGACTTGATTTTTTGTTATCAGACCTTTAGCCTCAAGATACGCGTTCACCTTGAGAATTTCATCTTTGTTTCCAAATGTAATGATTTCAGTTTTGTCTTTGTTTAACTGAAGATAGTTTTGGTACATCCAGTTGTTAACTTCATCAATGCATTTGCACAGCGAGTCAATGGGGTTGAAGTCATTAGGTGACTGCTAAGTAGAGCTGGGTGTCGTCAGCATAGCTGTGGTAAGCAATATTGTTCTTTTTCATTATTTGGCTCAGTGGCAGCATATACAGGTTAAACAGGAGAGGTGCTAGAACGGCGATCGTCCACTCAGCGATCGTCCACTCACGTTCCAGCTCTGAAACACAGGCAGCTGATACAAATACACACTCACATATCAGGCCCAGCGTGATATCGAGACAAAATACGTAACCACGTCTGTAACACATAACATGTATATATATAACAAACAAAAAACTACGTAGCACTGTGTACGTAACAGTCCGTTTGACATCAACAGGGCAGAATTTCCTTGTAGGGGCTCTTCTCCCGGAAGGGTGCGTGCACGAGCGACCAGAGCGAGAGAGCAAATGCACGTCCAAATGCTGCACTCACTGCAGTCACAGGACTTCACCAAATCAAAAATGTCACCAAAGAAGTGTGTTTTTGATGGAGTGGTCCCAACGATAAAGGTTCACAGTCCTGCTTTGGAAATAAAATTGCTTCAAATGTATATGTTGTTGGCTATCGTTGCGTAAGTAAACAACACGATCATATAGGCCGGGCCTCTGATAGTGGCCGGGGGCGTGGTCAGCACAAACAAATAAAGGCCGGTCTCAAATAAAGGCCGAGGGAAAATGAGTGGATAATCTCCTAAATGCCGTTAATTTAATGCAAAACCATCCTGATGCCACGTGCCCCGATGCGAGTCATGCCAGAGCGACACACACTAATGTTACACACACGAGTAATAACGATGACTCCCGAGCGTGTTGTGATTCAGGTTCTTTACTTTTCTTTCACACTGTAATTACAAACATGAACAGCACATGAGATGCCATTGCTCACGCACACACTTAGTAACTTTTAACAACGATTGCGCATGCGCCAATAACCTATGACCCTTAGCTGTTCACGTGTACCTCTCAGGCTATGACCTCAAGGTTGTATATGTCTAAATTGTTTTTCTAACACATCACATTTAATTCAGTTTGTGAACATAGAATCACTCTGAATAAAATAACAATTAATTATAAAACAAATAAAGATTATTCTAGGTGTTGTACATAGGCAGGAAAGGGGGTTCAGATTATGCACACATCTTTCACCCTCCTACACTCTCCCCCACAAATCCGAATGTCGACTCGACATTTTGCACCACCCAACGAGTCCCAATGTCCTCAACAGATACATTGTTACAGTTTTAGATTGGAGTCAGTCTTTTATCTGGACACATTCACTCTCTTGATCCAGGATCACCAATGACTTATATCTCCATTTGACGTCATGAGTCGGTAGTAGATTGCGCGCACATATCTGCTACCTTTTCTCCGCCACTTACGCAGGAATTATGTCCGACTGAAAGGTTGGAATCCCTTTATCTCTAACTCTAACACTATTCAGACCCATACTTTGTACTATCTCCTTTGAATAATAGATTTACTCAACTACCATTTAAATAAAATAAAAAAAACTTCCCCACATTATATAACCAGAACTTATTCTTTACCCACTGTAATTGCCCCCCCCACACACACACACATTTAACTTAACTGACTTCTGTACATAATTGTAGGCTGACCTAATCAATCAATCAATCAATCAATCAATCAATCAATCAATCAATCAACTTTATTTATATAGTGCTTTTACAATCACGATTGTGTGAAAGCAGCTTCACAGTGTCAAACAGGATAATATTGCAACAAAATTAGATTTGGCTGTACAGTCGTTCTGGAGAAAACTGTGATGTTATCAGCTTATTTTTATTTATCATATAGCTACAATGTTGGCATTTCAGTATTATAATTTATAGAATTAAATAAAACCTAATTCATAAATTTTATGAATTAGGACATGGGTTTTTGAGCATGTCGTGCCGGTGAGGCAAATTCGGAGGGGACACCAATTGACACGGCTCAGCAGACACTCCAGGTTGCGTTGGTCATGTCCAGGCAGGTCCACCTTCTGATCCGGACAGGGCCCAGATCCGGGATAAACCTCGGAGTAAACAGAGAGACTAACATTAGTGTAGATGCCACTCTTTTTACGATGTAACAAGTACATCAGGTGTTTTGGGAAGTGTTCCCGGTTCCGGCTGACCTAGTTAATGCAGCCTAACAATCAGTCAATTGAATTGAATAATAAAAAGTTAAAAATGTTCTATGTGTATGCCATAGTAAAGAGATGTGTTTTTAGTCTAGATTTAAACTGACAGAGTGTGTCTGCTTCCCGAACAATGCTAGGAAGACTATTCCACAGTTTAGGAGCTAAATAGGAAAAGGATCGACCGCCTGCAGTTGATTTAGATATTCTAGGTATTATCAACTGGCCAGAGTTTTGAGACCGCAATAGACGTGATGGAGTATAATGCGTTAAGAGCTCGCTTAAGTACCGGGGAGCTAAACTATTTAGTGCTTTGTAAGTAATAAGCAAGATTTTAAAATGTATGCGATGTTTAATAGGGAGCCAGTGCAATGTTGACAGAACTGGACTAATATGATCATACTTCCTGGTTCTAGTAAGAACTCTAGCTGCTGCATTTTGGACTAGCTGGAGTTTGTTTATTAAGCGAGCAGGGCAACCACCCAGTAGAGCATTACAATAATCTAGCCTTGAGCTCATGAACGCATGTACTAACTGTTCAGCATTTTGCATTGAAAGCATGTGCCGTAATTTAGATATATTTTTAAGATGATAAAATGCGGTTTTACAGATGCTAGAAACGTGGCTTTCAAATGAGAGATTGGTATCAAAGAGCACACCCAGGTTCCTCACTGACGACGAGGGCTTGACAGAGCAGTCATCAAGTGTTAGACAGTATTCTAGGTTACTACTTGTGGAGCTTTTCTGTCTAATAATTAAAAATTCAGTTTTATCTGAATTAAGTTGCAGGAAATTACTATTCATCCAATTTTTTATATCAGCTATGCATTCCGTTAATCTTGTGACTTGGTAGGTTTCGTCAGGGCGTGAGGAAATATAGAGCTGAGTATCGTCAGCATAACAATGAAAACTAACGCCATGCTTCCTAATGATATCTCCCAGTGGTTGCATATACAGGGTGAAAAGCTACGGTCCTAACACCGAGCCTTTCGGTACCCCATACTGAACTTGTGATGGGTGTGACATCTCTTCATTTACTGCTACAAACTGATAACGGTCAGATAAGTACGATTTAAACTATGCCAAAGCAGTTCCACTAATGCCAACATAATTTTCGATTCTATTCAGAAGAATATTGTGATCGATAGTATCAAATGCAGCGCTAAGATCGAGTTACACTAATAGAGAGATACAACCACGATCACATGATAAGAGTAAATCATTTGTAACTCTAATTAGAGCAGTCTCAGTACTATGGTACGGTCCAAATCCTGACTGGAAATCCTCACATATACCATTTCTTTCTAAAAAGGAACATAATTGTGAAGACACAGCCTTTTCTAGTATTTTTGATAGAAACGGTAGATTCAAGATTGGCCTGTAATTGACTAATTCTTTAGGATCAAGTTGCGTTTTTTTAATAAGTGGTTTAATTATAGCCAACTTAAAAGTTTTCGGTACATATCCTAATGTCAAGGATGAATTAATGATATTAAGCAGAGGATCTATGACCTCTGGAAGTATCTCTTTTAATAGCCTAGTCGGTATAGGGTCAAGCATACATGTTGTTGATTTTGATGATTTAACAAGTTTAGCCAATTCTTCTCCTCCTATAGTAGTGAATGAGTGTAATTTTTCCTCAGTGACACTACAATGCTCTGTCTGAAGTGATAATGTAGTAGACGGCTGCATGGTTATAATTTTATTTCTAATATTATCAATCTTACTAGTAAAGAAGTTCATAAAGTCATTACTGCTGTTTTGTTTACAAACATCAGAAGTTGAAGCTTTATTTTTTGATAGTTTAGCCACTGTATAGAATAAATACTTAGGGTTGTGTTTGTTTTCTTCTAAAAGAGTTGAGAAATAAGCAGATCTAGCAGTTTTTATGGCCTTTCTATATGCCATCATGCTCTCTTTCCACAAATTGCGAAAGATCTTCAGTTTTGTTTTCTTCCAGCTGCGCTCCATTTTTCTGGCTGCTGTTTTAAGGGCCCGAGTGTGCTCGTTGTACCACGCCGTTGGATTATTTGCTTTAATCTTCTTTAAACGCCGGGGAGCAACTATGTCTAAAGTGCTAGTAAAGAGAGAGTGAATAGTTTCTGTTGCAGCATCAAGTTCCTCTTGGTTATCTGTAATGCTGAGGAGATGGAACTGATGAGGAAGATTATGGACAAAGCAATCTTTAGTCGCAGCGGTTATCGTCCTGCCATATTTGAAGCGAGGGGATGGCTTTGCAGCCTTAGGTAAATTAAGTATACATGATATTAGGTAATGATCTGAGATGTCATCGCTCTGCTGCAGAATTTTAACAGTATCAACATTTATTCCATGTGACATTATTAGATCTAAAGTATGATTAAGGCGATGAGTGGGTCCCGATACGTGTTGTCTAACTCCAATAGAGTTTAGAATGTCTCTAAATACCAATCCCAATGCATCTATTTCATTGTCTATGTGGATATTAAAATCACCAACAATTAGTACTTTATCTACAGCTAATACTAACTCTGATACAAAACCAGCAAATTCTTTGATAAAGTCTGTATTGTGCCCTGGTGGCCTGTAGACAGTAGCCAACACAAATGTCAAACGGGATTTATCATTTACACTACACAGCGTTACATAAAGAACTAAAACTTCAAAGGAATTATATTTGAAACTAGACTTCTGAGTAATACTGAAGATATTATTATAAATTACAGCAACACCTCCCCCTTTACCTTTCAGACGTGGCTCATGTTTGTAACAATAATCTCGGGGGGTGCACTCATTTAAAGTAATGTAATTGTCAGGTTTTAGCCAGGTTTCTGTCAAACAGCACATCTAAGTTATGATCTATAATCATATCATTGACAATAAGCGTTTTTGGAGAAAGGGATCGAATATTCAGCAACCCAAGCTTTATCAATTGTTCATCCAAATTATATCTGTTGTTTATTTGTTGGACATCAATTAAATTTTTACTGTTGAAAGGTTTTGATGGTTTTTTGTATTTACTAATTTGGGGAACAGACAGTCTCTATGTGACAATATCTAGGTGAAAGAGTCTCTATGTGCTGGGATTTAGCTGATTTTGGTGACGTGAGACAGCTAGCAGACGGTTGGTTTAGCGAGTTTGTCTGCTTCCTAAGTAAGTAAATGTTTTGGCTGGATTTCTTTTTCGCAAAGGATACTTTCTTGGAGCAGGTGACCCATCTGCACAGCCTTCCTCCTCTTCAGTGGGCAGTCCTACATCATCCTCACATCTCCCGCCGATATCTCCTTCTGTAGGCTCTCTCAGCCGTTTCTTGATATCTTCCCCTACTGCCTGCTCCATCTTCTGCCCCTGTCATGAAAGGTTCCAGCTGGTCTATGCATTCTTGTTCTTCACTTGCTGAATTAGGGTGGAACTCTTCTGCCTCCACCCACTGTCAGGTTCTGGCCAGTAGCGTTCTATTAAAGCGCTCTACCTGGCCCTTTCCTTCGGGATGATATGGGTTAGTGCATGAACCCTGTATCCCACAGTATCCTTCCAGTTGTGCGAACAATTTGTTCTCAAACTCTCTACCCTGATCATGATGCAGCTTAGCAGGGAAACCGAACTTCAGAACGTAGTCCCCAAAGATCTTCTCAGCCGCGGTTTTAGCAGCCTTGTTAGTACACGCATAGGCTTGAGCAAATTGTGTAAAGTGGTCCATAACGACGAGTATGTATTTGTATCCTCCTTTACAACTCTCCAGGTGTAAAAAGTCTATTGATACCATCTCGAAAAGGTATGTTGTTACCACACTGTTCAGGGGAGCTCTGGTTGGTTTGTTCGGCCTCTTCCTTTTTAAGCAGCTGCACACTTTTGTTATATAGTGTTCAACTTTGCCCTGTATCCGGGACCAAAAGAATCTGTCGCGAATAAGAGCCATTGTTCGCTCAACACCAAGGTGCCCCATCTCTTCATGTAGCTCTTTAAAGACAAGCTGACGAAACATTTGGGGTAATACTAGTTGGTTCCGGGTCTTTGTCCTCCTGTATAGGATGCCATCCTCCCCTACACACAACTTGTTCTTCTCCCTGGCCATGATCCTGACGTCTTCATGTACCTGCCGCCCCTTCAGATTTGGCCACCGCCCCTTTATCACATAATCTCAAACCTTTCCAATCACCAAATCTTCCTGCGCTTCTCTCAGTTGCTCTTTAGATAATGCACTGATAGAGGATGCAGTGTGTCCCTGACTTCCTCCAGCAACCATTTCAGCAAAACTTAGCGGACACATCCAAGGATCCTGATCTTGGGCTTGCAGTCTTAGCACATCGGTGATGCTGGTTGTTACCTCAGGCTGTACTTCCTGTGAACAGGTGTGCATGAACTTCTCCATATCAAGTGGCATTCTGGAGAGGCCATCAGCATCTCCATTGCTTTTCCCTAGACGGTACTTGATCGTAAACTCAAACTCTGCCAATTCAGCCACCCAGCAATGTGTTGTAGCATTCAACTTGGCTGTTGTCATCACATAAGTTAAGGGATTGTTGTCCGTATAGACAACAATTGATGGCGCATAATATAAATACTCCTGAAACCTTTCACAGATCGCCCATTTCAGAGCGAGGAACTCTAGCTTCCCTGAATGAAGGTGATAATTTCTCTCAGGGGCTGTTAGAGTTCTTGAGCCAAAGCCGATTACAACCATCTTCTCCGCCTGGCGCTGATAAAGGACCACTCCTAAGCCCTCCTGTGATGCATCAGTATGGAGTATGAATTGTTTTTCAAACTCCGGATAACCCAGGACCGGTGGGTTCAGCAGAAAGTCAATCAGCCGACATAAGACTTCTTTACATTTACATTTAATCATTTAGCAGACGCTTTTATCCAAAGCGACTTACAAAAAAGGGGAGAGCAATAGAAGCAACGAAAAAAACAAGGCCAACAACCTGTAAGAGCTGTAAGAGCTTCTTGGTGGTGTGGTGTCCAAGTAATAGGATGACTGGAGTTCAACTGACCAGTGGTCTTGTTTTTACCTTGTGACTTCTCCTTCCTTTTTAGTTTGTTCTTCTCCTCAGGTCCATCATCAACCGATAGCAGGCAGTACAGAGGCTTGGCAATTCTTGAGAAGTTTGGAATATAAGTTTGATAATAAGAGATGAACCCCAAGACTTTTCTTAGTTCTCCAACTGTCGAGGGTCTTCTCTCCTTTAATGCCTGTACGGGTGCGAGTTCAGCAGGATCCATAGAAAACCCTTCTTTCGACACAATCTTCCCAAGGAATTTTACGCTGTTCTTGAACACTTCACTCTTCTTCGGTGTGTTGAAGAAATTTTAATAATTTATGTTTGAGTTCACACAAGAAGTCAACATCTGTTTCCATAATAAAACACCAAAAGACAATGTCTTTTGAAACCCAGGGGGTAGGGACGGGAACCCTAGTTTGAGAGTTTTCCCTCATCAGAGGTGTCGGCTAATCTAAATTAGATCTAAGACAACTGTTTGTTGCTTTTCATTTAAATTAGTTCTAAGACAGAAGGGGGGCCATGTATGTTGGTGTGTGTTTCTTACTTTCCCTCTTTAGGTACAGGGACCATTGTGTCCCATGACAAAAGGGTTGGAGGGAGACATTTGTTTCATCTTTCCTTTTGTTTCTGTAAAACACTGACACGGGGGTATAAAAGCTTGGACCTTTCTTTGTTCCTTAGTTCACACTCGATGCAGGCATTACCTGGGTTGACTGTGGATTCATTCTTGCAAGGATTAAATCTTTATAAAGACACGATTGGCTAAGGTTTGTCTCTTATTCAGAAATGCAACGGAGTTAACATATTTTTGCCACAACAGGTGTCAGTTAAACTCCATGCTTCTGATATCGATGCAATACCTTCCAAAGATCATTCACGTGGTCTTCAAATGTACGACTGTGGACAAGATTGTCATCGAGGTAAGGCTGACAGCTCTCATCCCGAAGCCCCATCAGACACTCCTCCATGCTGCGCTGAAACTCTGCTGGCGCTGATGATAGGCCAAAGGGGATCCTAATCCACTCGTACAGCCCCCAGGGAGTGATAAATGCTGTGAGTGGCTGGCTGTTTTCCTCCATGAACCCCTGATGGTACGCTTTGCCTTGGTCCATTACTGAAAACCACACGCTCCCACTCAGTCCGTTCAGCATGTCCTGCATACGTGGTATGGGGTGACGGTCGGGGATGGACTTCCGATTCATCTCTCGATAATCACAGAAGAGCCTCAGACTGCCGTCTTTTTTCGTACACAAACGATTGGTGATGAGTATGGTGATCTAGATTTTTTTTATCCATCCTCGATTCAACAGGTCTTCTAGATACTCTTTTACCTCTTTGTGTAGGGGCCTGGGCACCGATGTGTATGTGCGCCTCACCGGAGTGGAATCACTCAGCCGGATCTTGAGTTGCAACGAGGGAATACAGCCTACATCATCGTCATCTTTAGAAAATGCATCACACCCTTCTCTAAGCACTCGCCGCGCTTGCCTCTGTTGATCTGGTGTCAAGTGTGCGAGGCAGACTGGTGGGTCCCCCCTGTCTGAGTCCTCCTGGGCTTGAGTTGCCTCCACTCCATCTCTTGTCTCTGACATATCAATTGAACTCTCTTTCTTCATTTGAACTCAGCTGCCCTAAAGGTGGTGTCTGAGCTGGTCTGGCTTCGACTGGGTATACTGTCTTTACTTGCTGCACATAACCCAGCACTATGCGAGGGGGGAGAGTGACGTCATGACTGTTGTCATTTGTAACAGGGATCGTTACCCGAGTCCAGCTTCCTTTTTGCAGCTGAATCATGGTCTCTGCCACCATCAGTCCATCTGGCAACCTCTGGTTCTCTGTTGGCTCGAAGACAACTTCCCGTCTGAGGGGAAAGGGCTCTGTTCGCACACCGCACTTTACCCCCTTTGTGTGACCTGCTGGTATCACCGTTCTGAGTCGACCTGCTCTCACCATCCCTTCTGCTGAATCACTGCTGTTTTGCACCAGTTTAATTAACACTTCGGTTTTCTTACAGTCCAGAGAAAAAGCTTTGCTCATTGTTGTTGAGCTGACTGGAAGTTGGTACTCCACACCAATTTTGAGTAGCTGTTCAATGACATTATAGCCTACAATTGGCTCACCTGCCACTCCAGAGTCATGTGAAACAAGCATTGGGACCAATAATTCAGGCTGTTGTGCCTTCTCATCTCCTAGCTAAAACTTTACTTCCACCCAGCTATGAACGGAATTGGTGTTTGGTTCACTACTTTTCCGACCAAAGTTCCACAGCCCAAGATTTCTTCCATGCTGCGTACTGTGGTGTGTGGAAGGTGGCTTGCTCTCCATTCCTCATTAATCAGACATATTTGTGATCCCGTATCCCACAACACTTTAGTTGCCACTCCATCTATGAAGCAGTTTATAATGCATTTCTTCCCAATTAAGTTCAATAGCTTTATCTGACACTGGGAAGAAAGGTGACTCACATAGGTGGAATCCTCCCCCCTACTGGCCAGCATCTGCTGCAGGGGACCCTCTTTTGTCTCCAGCTGTTTAATCCTCTGGTGAAGAAGTTCCTCCACTGTAAAAAATCCAACTTGCAAATTGTTGACTCAGTTTCAGATTTTTAAGTTGAGTGGACAAATTTTTGACCACAATGTTGAGTTTACTTATAAGAATGATTTCACTGCAAGTATACTAATATGTCGTCCACTGAACACAAACAAGTAAGTTGAAAAAAATGTAATGTTTTAATTTATTCATAACTTCCCGTCATCGCGCATGCGCAGAATGTCAGCGCTGTACCTTGCACGGGGTTTCCTCCTTCAACCACGCTTTGGAAAGGACTGGATTTCATCTGGTTGAGGTAAGTTTTCTTTAAGCTTTATGAATAAATTAAGCTACATATATGGCACACCTTGTTTGTTAAATGTTAAAAGACTAAACTCATATTAAACATGTGGTGATTAGTTATCTTGTTTTTTATCTGTTATGTTCGGTGATCCTGTTAGCAATCTGTTAACATTTGAAGGTATGTATCAACATATACAGCTAGAGTATGGCTGGATGGACTATATTTTTGTGGAGACTATATAAAATGTAGGCCTATTTTACCAGAGACTGTCCACGTAGCACAGTCATGTATATTTAAAGCTTCATTTTGTAATAAACTTTTTTATGTTCAAAATTGACGAAATAGATACAATGAGCAAGTACTTTATGAATCCATTTTTCAAACTGTGTTTTTGTCTTATCTTGAATCATTACGCTACACCTATAATACATGTTTATTTTGGGACTATTTTAGCTCAGTCGGCATCGATGCGGAGTAGCACAATACTTTCGGCATGACTCATCCTCATAGACATAAACAGAGAGAAGTAGCTCCGACTACAATGTTCTTCCGCAAGACGCATGCACACCGTTTTGTTTTGATTAACGCGCGCCAAAAGTTACAGCTTCAACGTTATTGACAACTTAGACAAGTGTGAGGAAACATGCTTGAACGAGAAAAGAATAAGAAGGACTTGCATGATGTTAAAAATGTTAAAGACAGCATGTAAGTGGTAATCTTTTGTGTTTATTGCAATTTGATAGTGAAACATATACCCAATTTTGTCAAAAAGCTCACAGTGGTAGCATTACCGTAAACACAGTAGGTTATGTCTTAAGTGAACATAAATAATTTAGTGAATCCAAGATGTTTTAGTAGGATGTATTAGATATGTGCTTTAGCTCTTAAAGGGACAGCAATCTAAGTACCTGCCGTCTTGTGTATATTGTTACTCAAACAACAAGACAAAATCACTTAATGCTCTTTTGTATCTTTATAAATACATTTATATTTAATTAATACAGTGAAGACTATGCATTGGGTTTTCCCATTTTATTATTCCATTTCTGTAATACTACATGTTAAATTAACATACTGTAACTGCTTTTGCATTTGTTTTTGTATTTGTCCTGTTTAGAAAAAAGAAAAAAAAGCAACAACATCAAACATCAGTGATGCACTGACAAAAATCTGGCAGATGTGCAAAAAATGTGACCTTTGGAAAGATCAGGTGAGTTTATTATTTTTAGATCTAAATGAAGTGTACACTTAATTCTTACTTAGTTGTGCAGAGTATGGAGATGAGATGAAGTTCTTACTAGACCAACTTGAATATAAGGTAATTGTTTAGCATGTGATATATGTTTGATTAAAGGTTGAAAGGTGTCATCTCTCTGTCAAGCTATGTCCCATGCCTCTCTTTGGATATAACTTGTTCCATATTTGCTTTTTCTGTATTTCAGTCACATACACTCCATTGAACTTGCTCAAAGAAAGGCCACAACTTTCAGAGGGACCTTTGTTTATGAGAGAAAAGTTTGGAAACATCCTGAAGACTTGCCTGGTAAGAAGATATGTGTCATCATCAGCATATACACTCATGCCTGAAATACTTCACCTGTTTATCAGGTCCTTTTAGGTATACAAAACTTATCATTTGCTCTCTGTCAGCCAAGAGGCAGAGTAAAGAGACGAAAGCAGGGTACAAAGTCATGGTAAAAAAAAAATACTAAATTGAAAAATCATATTTGAAACTTTCTCAGTGATCAGTTTGACTTCATTTGAGAGCACCAATTCAACAAGTTGTTGAAACATTGAATCAGCATTGTAATTACATCAATGCTGAAATGGCATCTAACAGCACAGGTTCAGGTGTGGCAGTGGTTGGGCTTGGGAAATATATTATGTTTATCAGTTTTAGTTCAATGACTGAATTTGAACAAGCTTAAAAGGTTAGTTCAACTAAAAATTAAAATTAGCCCATGGTTTGTTCACCCTCAAGTCATTCGTATAGGACATTCTTCATATGCGCAGAGTTAAATAAAAATATCCTGGCTCTTCAAAGCTTTATAATGGCATTGAATTCAATCGAAGTAGCGTGTTTATGTAAGGAAACACACAAAGACTAAAAGACTACTGTATAGACTAAAATATCTAGCTTTCAGCGGTATGCAAGTCGACATGCGCTTGTGTGTGGGGCAGTTATATGATGGATAGAATAGCTGATGGATGGGTAGGTAAAAATATATTACTTGCTTTTTTATATATAACTCTGATATAACTGACACAAAGAAAGTTATATACACCTAGGATGGCTTGAGGGTGAGTAAATCATGGTCTAATTTTCATTTTTGGGAGGAACTAACCCTTTATAATCAGGGCCACCTTTACTTTTCAAATAAAGTTACATGAGCACATGTTTAGGAACACACTGAACACACGGTGGTCCACTGGAAAATCCCTAATGTTATACTTATTTCTATTGCAGGACATAGAACCAGGATAATGAGGATCTTTGAAAATGATGCCACCATCCACTCAAACCCAAATATAAGGTGCCTCTCTGTAGTACTAAGAGCACATTGGACCAGGTAATGTGCAATGCCTTTGCTGCAATTGTTACTAAATATTTTTTTTTCAAAATTATTTAATGTTCTTGACCCCCAGTGCTCAGCAAGAGTCTGGTCCTTAAAAAAATTGCTGCAGTCTTTATGGATAATCATAAGGTTGAGCTTTTTTTTTTTAAATTTGTACTCTAATTTAGTGCATAATCTTTTTTTGTTTATAAATATTGAAGAGTGGAGTAGAAGTTAATCACCCAATTGGAGACAGAAAATGCTGTTTTGCAGAATTGTCAATAAATATTTTCTGTAATGATGGCAATGTATTTTGCATTGTGTTGTATTTTCAGTGTGGTTTGTTCTTGCTGCATTTGGATTCTTAATATGAGGGCTATACAAGTATCTGGGTTAGATATTTGAAGAAAGTTGAACCAACTTATAAAAAGTACAAAGTTGAGTTAACTTAAAAAAATAAAGCAACCAGCTGCAAAAACATTTCTGAGTTTACTGAACTTCAAGATCTCTGAAGTTGTGCTTACTTGTTTCTTTGAGTTGGACTGGTAGTTAGATGAACTTACTGAGTAAAGTATAATTAACTTAATCAAATAAGTTTAGTGAACTTTCAAAAATGATTTGGCATTAACTCAACTTTTTATTTTTTACAGTGTACTCTCCTCCAACTGGCTAGGATGTGACACCGTTTGTACTGCCAAATCCACCTGCTCCATCCTATCTGACGGCTTCCCTCTGCATCCTATAGACAGATGTCCTGCCTGCCCACACCTAAAGCAGTGCACACACTGGTCTCCAACATCATTCCCTCGACATTCTCTGCACCGCTTCTTTGTTTTCCATCGTGAAGGAATAGTCAACCCCTTTTGACTGAATAATGTTTCTCATATCCTCCACCTCCTCTTTTAGCTGTTTCACTACTTCATAAAGTTCAGTTCACTCATGAACTGGCAGTAGGGCCTGGCACAAAATGCGGCACTGGCATCTCGAAGCGGCCGTCAGTGTAGTGGCATCTCCAGCGGCCGTCTGTGTACCGGCATATCCAGCGGCCATGTACAGTCACCGGGAGATGTCAGTGCAGCGGCATCTCCAGCGGCCAGCGACTTTCTTCGACAGCACATGCTGCTGGATATATATTTTGATTTAATAGCATATATATATATATATATATATATATATATATTAGGGCCGGGACTCGATTAAAAAAAAAAATTAGAGGCTTTGTAATTAATTAATCGAAATGAATCGCATTTTAATTGCATATAAATATTTGACCTGAGAACAATGAGAAGTAATTTTTCACATGGATTTTTAGTATACCATTGAATAAATGACTAAATACATAAGCTTAATCAACAAAATATAGTTTATTTATTTCAGTCCAGCAGACCAATGTTTGCCATTAAGTGTAGCAATAGCATATTTGTGATATTTGAGGCTTGATGTGCTGCGGTGATACGCAAATTCTTTGTTGTATAGCTTGCACACAACCATGCTCTTGTCAACGCTTCCATCCTTTCGCTTTTTAAAACAAAATTTCCCATCCACGGGGCCAAGCAAAGCGGTCTCATCAGCTTCTTCGTTCATGTTCACTATGGCTTGTTGTTGTCGTGACTCGTGAATGCTAGTTGGTGTTCCAGTATAATCGGTCCGTCGAATATATATATATATATATATATATATATATATATATATATATATATATATATATATATATAAAAACTGAATTTCAACAAAACAACATTATATAAGCTAGTTACATTATAGTCGGTCTCCAATCATCTCCAATTTATCATAAATTGTGGTAATAAAGTTGTAATGTTTCTGGTACTGCATTAAATCAGAGAAAGCTGAAATTTGTAAATACCTGGCGGACCATCCTCCCAAAATAGAGGAAAGGGGCGGGGCGCGGTGTCGTGATGACGACATCTCATTCTCAATATCGACGATATTTGGAAGCCGAAGAAAAAAAAAAGATATTTGGAAGCCGGAGAAAGTAGCCTAGCCTTGGCTGTTGAGGTGCTGCTATACGAGATGCCTTGCAGTGACAGCTGGCTGTTGGAGATCAGCTTTGCAGCTTATCTGATTTTACCAAAATTGTGCAGCACATCAAAAACTAGTGTCTGCATTAACTGAATAAGAGTTTATATTCACATTTAATAACATTTCAAATTAATATTTAATAAACAGCATTTTCTATGAAGGCATTATTTTATCGTCACTGAAACATGAAGGGGATATTGACACTTTTTTGATATATATGTATACACATACACAGAACAATTTCAGCTTTCTCTGATTTAATGCAGTACCAGAAACTTCATTACAACTTTATTAACACAATTTATGATAAATTGCTTACAAATGATTGGAGACCGATATATATAAAAATGCTATTAAATCAAAATATATATCCAGTGGCATGTGATGTCGAAAAAAGTCGCTGGCCACTGGAGCTGCCGCTGCACTGACATCTCCCGGTGACCGTCCATGGCCGCTGGAGATGCCAACACACTGACGGCCGCTGTAGATGCCACTACAATGACGGCCGCTGGAGATGCCACTACACTGACATCTGGCGGTGAACGTCTATGGCCGCTGGAGATGCCACCGGAAGTGCCGCTTTGAGATGCCAGTGCCGCATTTTGCGCTTGCTCTTTTTTTTACACTATTTTTTTTACACTAATCCAACTTGTGCTAGCCTAGAAATCTAGACCCTAGCGGCAGCAAATTTAATCTGCCCGTGAGTGTCATCTAGCAACTCTCAATACCCTTCTGAGCTTTAATTCTGCTCGAACTCTGTTGTATTCGTTTTCTCATATTCATCATATGGTAGCTCTCAATTTTTTCATATTCATCATATGGTAGCTCTCAATTGTCCAAAACAACCCTCAAAATATTTGCTATGGATGCAAAAAATACAGAAAATCAAACCATCCGAAATAATTATGACGGACGGAAGTTTCAGAGGCTGCAAACATATAAAACATGAGGTTGTATATATATTGTGACAAGTCTCCCGAGCTCTCATCAGCGTCGCCCTGGCAATTGATGGAAAACACCTGCACACGATCAGCACGGGCCGGATCGTCACAGCTGCAGGCCATCAGGCCCGGGCTTAAAAGCCTTGACTCTGGGACACCAGTTTGAGCACAATCTCCATGCAGCACTACGCTAACCTGTCTCTCTCTCTCTCACCCAGACTGCAGCCTGTGACGCTCCGGCCACCTCGCCGCACCCACGTCACCGCTAGCACCAGGGCACCCGGAAGAAGGACATTCACAGCGCACCTGCACCTAAACACATCACGTCTGTCAAAGTTCATACCAATAAATCCACCCTCTGGGGGCTTTGCACCAATTTCATTGTTGCGTGATCCTTCACCCTGCCACACTGGTGGAGAATGCGGGCAAGAGCGTGAAGGATCACCAACCACCCCCTGAACACTGACATTGTTTTTTTTCTCAACCACGCAGTCAACCGGATCGGAGAAAAAGGCGGCGCTCCTCCCCCATCATGGAAGACCTGCTAAAATGCCTTACCGAAGTGAGTCTGCGGCAGCAACAGATCACCGAGCATCTGGCGGCCCGCCAGCAAAAAGTTGAAGAGGAAGTCGCTGCTCTCCGCCTTGCCCCTGCCCAGCACGTTCCGCTGCCTGATCCGCGCGTCCGCGCCACCCAGATACTGCCAAAGTTAACTGGCCATGACGACATCGAGCTGTTCCTGCAGCTATTTGAGACCACGGCGGTTCGGGAGAACTGGGACCGGAGCGAATGGGCGCAGCTGCTGGGACCCCTGCTGACCGGTGAGGCACAACAAGCCTACTTTTCATTGCCCACTGAAACGGCTGACAATTATGATGCATTAAAGAGAGAAATCCTCGGACGCCTCGGGCTGTCGTCCATTTCAGCAGCCCAACTGTTTCACGAATGGGACTACAAGCCTCGTCGCCCAGCCCGCGCCCAGGCTGCTGAACTCTCCAGACTGTCCCGACACTGGCTGCTTGAGGGAACAACCACCGCGGGTCAGGTAGCGGAGCGGGTCACGATCGACCGTCTGCTCCGAGCTCTCCCGCCGCCCACGAGGAGGGCGGTGGGAATGACGAATCCAACCTCCATCAGCGAGCTCGTCGAAGCCATCAAGTTGGCGGAGGCGGCGATGCACCGCGACCCTGGGGAGCGAGCGCCGTCTTTCCCCCGGAGGGTGGTCCAGGAGCGACGCGCGCCGGAAGGTACCCAGCGCGCAGTACACAGGCCTGCGGCTCCCGGCCCCATCGACGAGCCGATGCCCACGGAGGAACCGGTCCCACCGGTACGGGCATGGTTGGCTGGCTGTGTCGTCCATCAGGAGCCGCCCCGCGGAGCCCCGCGATCGGAGGTGAAACTCAATGGGCGGCCAGTTCTGGCCCTTCTCGACTCGGGGAGCTCGGTCAGTCTCGTCCAGGCCGCCATCCTACCGCCCCAGAAGAACTCCAAAACCCAACTTCCGATCACCTGTGTACACGGCGACACTCGTCATGTCCCGGCCCGCCGAGTGACGATCTCCGCTGGCCCGGGCACCTGGCCGCTGGAAGTGGGAATTGTGAAGGACCTTCCCGTGGCCGTACTCCTGGGACGGGACTGGCCGGGCTTCGAAGAACTGCTTCAGACCTCCGTCCAGCCAGCCAGCCAGGCCGGGAGCCGCCCCCGAGAGCGGCGCGGTCGGAGAAGGAGGACGACCCAGGCCGCTCTTTTGGCATCGGACAGCGGGAGAGATGGTGAGTCCCCCTCCCAAACTCCTAATATCTTCTTTGATGTGTTCCAACAGGTCCAGGGAGGGGGCTCCTTCGCGAAGGCCCAGCTGGAGGATGACCGCCTCAAGAACTGCTGGACTCAGGTCCGGGCAGTCGATGGCCAGGACCATCATCCAGCGCCCCATCCTCTCCCGCATTTCATCGTTCGGAACGGCCTGTTGTACTGTGTCGCCCAGCGGAGGGGGGAGGTCAAAGAACTCCTCGTGGTGCCGAGGACCAAGACAGAAATGATCATGGAACTCGCCCACGGCCATCCAATGGCCGGTCACCTGGGAGTCGCCAACACCATCCAGCGGATCCGGGACCGGTTCCACTGGCCAGGCTTGGATGGGGAAGTGAAGCGTTTCTGTCAGGCCTGTCCAACCTGCCAACGGACCGCACCACGGGCGCCTCCCCCCAGCCCGCTCATTCCGCTTCCCATCATCGGGGTACCTTTCGAGCGAATCGGAATGGACCTGGTGGGGCCGTTGCCTAAGTCTGCCCGGGGACACGAGCACATCCTGGTGATCGTCGACTACGCCACCTGGTATCCAGAGGCAGTTCCCCTGAGGAAGGCCACGGCCAAAAACATCGCCCAAGAGCTGTTCCTCCTCTGTACCCGAGTCGGCATCCCAGCGGAGATACTGACGGACCAAGGGACCCCCTTCATGTCCCGGCTGATGGCGGACCTCTGCCGGCTGCTGCAGGTAAAGCAACTCCGCACCACGGTATACCACCCACAGACAGACGGCCTCGTAGAGCGGTTTAATCAAACCTTGAAGCAGATGCTCCGGCGTGTGGCAGCGGAAGATAAGAGAGACTGGGACCTGATGCTCCCATACGTCCTGTTTGGCATCAGGGAAGTGCCTCAAGCATCCACGGGATTCACCCCATTCGAGTTGCTCTTTGGCCGTCAGCAGAGGGGTCTTCTGGACGTGGCCCGTGAGGCCTGGGAACAGCAGCAGCCGGCACCTCTCCGCTCCGCCATTGAACACGTGAGAGAGATGCGTGAGCGGATCGAGTAGGTCATGCCATTAGTCCGGGAACACCTCACCAAGGCGCAGCAGTCCCAACAACAAAGGTACGACCGGGCGGCCCAGCCACGAGAGTTTCAACCAGGGGATCGAGTCCTGGTGCTGGTCCCCACCTCCACGTGCAAGTTCCTCGCGACCTGGCAAGGTCCGTTCACCGTCGTGGAACGAGTGGGGCCCGTCAACTATCGGCTGCGCCGGCCGGGTCCCCGGCGAGAAGAGCAGCTATATCACGTTAACCTGCTGAAGAGGTGGGTGGGGACCCGAGAACAGCTCGCCGCGTTGGCTTCCGTCGATCCCCTGGTTGTAGACGTCGGGGACCACCTGGCGGCCGCCCAGAAGACGGAGTTGAACCAACTGTCCGTCAGTTCTCTGATGTGTTCTCCACCCGTCCCGGGCAGACCAACGTCATCCAGCACGACATCCGAACGCCACCAGGGGTCATCGTGAGGCAGCGGCCCTATCGGGTCCCAGAGGCTCGGAGACAGGCCATCGAGGATGAAATTTGTGAGATGCTCAACTTAGGGGTAATCGAACCATCCCGCAGCGCCTGGTCCAGCCCAATCGTCATGGTACCGAAGCCGGATGGCACCCTCCGGTTCTTTAACGACTTCCGCCGGCTCAACGAGGTCTCGGAGTTCGATGGCTACCCGATGCCCCGTGTCGACGAGCTACTGGAACGTCTGGGGAGGGCCCGGTACATCACGACACTCGACCTCACCAAAGGATACTGGCAAGTCCCCCTCACGAACTCCGCTAAGGAGAAAACGGCGTTCTCTACTCCAAGTGGGCACTGGCAATACCGGACCCTCCCCTTCGGCCTCCACGGGGCACCGGCGACGTTCCAGAGGATGATGGACATCCTCCTGCGTCCTCACCAAGCCTACGCCGCCGCCTACCTCGACGACGTGGTCATCCACTCCGAGACCTGGCAGGACCACCTGGAGCGGCTCCGGAGGGTGCTCCTGGAACTCCGGCGGGCTGGGCTGACCGCCAACCCCCGGAAATGTCATCTGGCCCTCGCCGAGGCTCAGTACCTGGGGTTCCGGGTGGGTAGAGGGCTGATCCAGCCACAACAAAGAAAGGTTGACGCCATCCTGACAGCGCCCCGCCCGGAGACCAAGACCCAGGTACGAGCCTTTTTGGGGTTGACGGGCTACTATCGCTGTTTTATCCCTAACTTCTCCTCCTTAGCATCTCCCCTGACAGACCTGACCAGGAAGGGGCAGCCGGAGAAGGTGAAGTGGGATGACGCGCTGGATAAGACCTTCCGGGCCATCAAGACCTCGCTGACCACGGAACCGGTCTTGAGGGCGCCCGACTTCAACTGCCCCTTCCTGCTGCAGACGGACGCCTCTGACACGGGCCTCGGAGCGGTCCTCTCCCAAGTCCAGGAGGGTGAGGAGCACCCCGTCACCTACATCAGCCGTAAGCTGACCCCAGCCGAAACCAGGTATGCAGCGGTGGAGAAGGAAGCCCTGGCCATTAAGTGGGCGGTCCTGGAGCTCCGCTACTACCTGCTGGGACGCCGCTTCACTCTGATGACGGATCACGCCCCGCTTCAGTGGATGGCCCGCGCTAAGGACACCAACGCCAGAGTGACGCGGTGATTCCTAGCGCTCCAGGACTTCCACTTCACAGTGGAACATCGGGCCGGGACGGCCAACTCCAACGCCGACGGACTCTCCAGGCTGTGGTCAGCTTACGCAGGTCTGTCAGGGCGCACTCCCCGCCCACCCCTATGTTCCCCAATGTATGCCACTAACTGTCATTACAGGACCAGCGCGACGCTTAGGGGGGG
The DNA here is from genome assembly GCF_024679245.1 of Pseudorasbora parva. NCBI lineage: Eukaryota > Metazoa > Chordata > Actinopteri > Cypriniformes > Gobionidae > Pseudorasbora > Pseudorasbora parva. The sequence continues at coordinate 23,498,894 of NC_090194.1, read as the reverse complement.
GGGAGTGTGACAAGTCTCCCGAGCTCTCATCAGCGTCGCCCTGGCAATTGATGGAAAACACCTGCACACGATCAGCACGGGCCGGATCGTCACAGCTGCAGGCCATCAGGCCCGGGCTTAAAAGCCTTGACTCTGGGACACCAGTTTGAGCACGATCTCCATGCAGCACTACGCTAACCTGTCTCTCTCTCTCTCACCCAGACTGCAGCCTGTGACGCTCCGGCCACCTCGCCGCACCCACGTCACCGCTAGCACCAGGGCACCCGGTAGAAGGACATTCACAGCGCACCTGCACCTAAACACATCACGTCTGTCAAAGTTCATACCAATAAATCCACCCTCTGGGGGCTTTGCACCAATTTCATTGTTGCGTGATCCTTCACCCTGCCACAATATATATATATATATATATATATATATATATATATATATATATATATATATATATATATATATATATATATATACATATACACACACAAATAAACTAGTCAGAATATAGGCTACAGTTAAGCTTTCCTTCAGTTTGCACGCATGCACGCAGTTGTTAATAAATTAATAACAATACATTTTTGTAACAGCAATGTCTCCAAGTTTTGTTTTTCACTGTAAAAATGTCAAGATTTGCCAATGAAAAAAGAGTAGTACCGTTACCTTTCTCCCCCACCCACTCACCCCCACTTCACCCCCATTTATTGGGTAGTTTATGTTTGCATCACATAAGTCTCCAGTCAGCACGCAACGTGTCCAATAAAAACGTGTCCAGTAGGCAACATATAATCCGCCTTCTTCATGAAAAATCTTCCTTTAATCAAGATCCTAAAATCAAGATCCTTAAAGCAAGCAAATACAATAAAAGAAACAAACATTAGGCCTAGGCTATATTAAATCCTAAATATCACGGATGTGGTAAAGAGAACTTTGCGACTCCACTTTCTTAACTTCACAATTCTTAAAAGAGCTAGTGTACAATTTTAACATGCAACATATTTCAATGTAAAATTATAGAATAATTATCTAAATAGCAAACACAAATAAATAAAGTTTACAATATAAGTACAAATACTTAAAGACTGAAATGCACCACATAATTTGCAATATTTTTTCCAGTGAAAAAAGCAAAATAAGGCTTCTACAGACATCCATTTAATAATTTTAATAAATAAAATCATTTACACTTGTTATTATTGCATCCTGTTAATGTACAACAAAAGGGAGGTGCAAATAGTATGTATTTGTCAAAATAAAGTATAAATTGCATGCTATTTTTTTATTACTATTTAAACATATTGCAAAGAACTACTTTTATATGGTGTAAATAATCTATTTTCACTTAGTAAAGCTATTTCAGTTAAATAACATCTACAACTATTTGCACTTAGTGTAATTAGTAATTACCACTAAGAAAATATGCTATTTTTGCTTGGTGCAAACAGCTGCTGCCTATTTTATTTTGGGAACTTGGGGACCCATCAGGACTGCCAATGCATGGGGCCCGGAATCTTTTGCTACGCCCCTGTCTGATTTTATTACAGCATGAATGTACTCTGACACGAAACACCTGTGATCAGGACAGGTATCTGAAGTTATTACAGTATGACTGTATTCTGACATGTAACACCAGTGATCAGGACCGGTATCTGATGTTATTACAGTATTGTTACATACCTACTTTAGTCCAATAAACACAGACACAGGTTCTACTCTCGGTGAACTCACTTCTTTACTGAAGAGTTTTACACTGCCCCTCCTCTTGAGCCCTCTAGTGACAGAAGCTTGTAACAACCCCCCTTTTCTTGGATATAAAATGACATCACTTAACTGAACACATTAATTCTATATTAACTAAATGAACATGTCTTGAACTTCTTCAGCCCATTGATATTAACATTGTTTCTTCTTCTGTTTTCCTATTTTCCACTTTTTTGCATTAACATTAACAAAGTTAGATCTGTTTCATCCTACTTTATGAAAATATACAATCATATGGGCCTTAACAATTATTTGACTTGTCTTTTTGATCTTTGCTCTGTTTAGATCAAATGCTCTATATCTGTAGCATTTACTCCTTTCAGTTTATGACATATTCAGCCAACTTCTCAGGTAATGGTCTAGCTAGCCCTTTAGGGTCTTTTCTGTTCTGGTGTGTTTGGCAAGTCCTCTTTGGGCTCCAGATCATGGGAGTTGGAGACAGGACAAGAGTTCTTTGTGTTGTAATCCAACTGTTCACATGCAGCCTCCACATCTGCATTAATGTTGGTGTTAAATCTTTTAACATGAGTGGTGTTTCGTGTATAAAATTCAGCATGGCTTTTTCCTGTCGTGGAATGTTCAACACTTCTATACACAGTGACATTCTTCCTCAGTTATTTTTTCCAATCAAGCCCCTCAGCCTGTGCAATTCAGATTATTTTCATCAACGATGAGTTTTGAGTCCACTTGGGAGTGATTTTCACATTTACTCCTAACTGTTCAGATTTGAACTGAGGTCCTTGATCTGACCTACATGTGACAGGTAGGCCGTGTCTACTAAAGATAGACTCCAGACTGTCTATGATTTTTTTCCGATGTTGTCGACATCAGAATCTCATATTCATAGTGGCGACTATAGTAATCCACCCCAACAAATATGTAGTGACCAGTCGGAAGTGGGCCTCGTAACATATTGTATATGTTATACATATATGAGGCTATGAAGACATCTAGTGTTCATCTGACATAATGACATGGAGAGTCATGCGTGTATGCTGAGTGATGGAAGTTGAATAAAGTTATATGATGATGCTGAATCTCGTTTTGGTCTGTCTGTCTAAAGAACAGAACATGGTGTCAGAATAAGACAGAGATAAACACACCACCACTGTTGATTCTGCAAGGTAATCACGTGGAAAATTGAAAGAACTGGATACAAAGGTTTGAACTTTTCTCGCTAGCAAATGGAGTAGCAGAGAAGTCGGAGACAGTTCTGCACGTGGTGGGGGAAGAGGCCATAAAAGTATGTAATACATTTGAGCTCTCAGAAGAGGGGAGAAATAAAATACAAGTATTAAAAGAGAAGTTGTGAGTCTCAAAAAATCCTACCGTACATCAAACATGTATTTTTCACAAGATCGCAAGGGCCTGCAGAAACAATCGACATGTACGTCACTGATCTGAAAACCGAAGCAAAGGACTGTGGGTTGTGTGATCTGCACAATTCATTATTTTGTGATCGGATTTTATGTGGCATAAGAGAGGATCAACTAAAAGGCAGACTTCTAAGAGAAACGGATCTCACATTAGAAAAGGCCATAGACATCTGCAGGGCCAGCGAGATCAGGTCGAGTCAGGTGAAAGCACTCAATGATGAAGTAAATGTACACAAAGTTGAATCCAAAAAGCCAAAGAAAAGAGACACCAAATCAAAGCAGAGAAAGGAATGCAGCAGATGCGGCAACAAGCACGAGTATAGAAAATGCCCAGCTAACGGGAAAACATGTAAGACTTGTCAGAGGAAAAATTATTTTGCAAAGATGTGTAACACCAAAGACCGGTAGAGTCAGAGTAAAAGAATGCACATGATTGAACATGATAACATGGTTATTGGTACAGTAGCAGTGGAAAAAGAAAGAAATTTAATTTCCATCAACTCAAGTAAGGAGGATGAACAATGGATCGAGATAATCCAGATAAATGGTAAAAGGACTGCATTTATATAGCGCTTTTAACAGACCCTATGGCCATCCAAAGCGCTTTACATTTTGCCTCACATTCACCCATTCATACACCGACGGCGGTGTCTGCCATGTAAGGCGCCATCCAGCTCATCGGGAGCAGCTGGGGTTAGGTGTCTTGCTCATGGACACTTCGACACTTGGTCAGGTGGAACCGGGGATCGAACTACCAACCTTCCGGTTTGTAGACAATCTACATGAACCACTGAGCCACTGCCGCCCCTAAACAAACAAGAAAGCACTGAACTGTATGGACAAAAGACAGAAATACAAAATCTTGTTTGAAATAATAAAGCATGATGCACCTGCCATTCTAGGACGATCTGCATGTCAAAAAAGGGACATGATTAAAAGACTGTATGAAATTGAAAACAGCAGTGACATTCTCAAGGATTTTGATGATCTATTTGAAGGATTAGGCTGTTTACCAGGAGAACAACACATACAAATTGTTTCAAATATAAGACCAGTTGTGCATGCGCCAAGAAGGATGCCTGTAGCTCTGCTAGAAAAAGTGGTTGAAGAACTACAAAGAATGGAGCAGATGGGGGTCATTGCAAAGCAAACGGAGCAAACTGAATTGGTTAACAGCATGGTAACTGTAGTTACATCAAAGAAAAATGCACATTTGTATGGATACTAAAGATCTCAATCTGGCAATAAAAAGAGAGCATTATCCAATGCTGACAGTAGAGGATGTGGTCTCAAGAATGCAGAAGGCAAAGTACTTTTCTGTGCTAGATGCAAATCAAGGGTTTTGGCAGATAAAGCTGGATCATGAAAGTTCAAAGCTTTGCACAATAAACACGCCAATTGGGCGATACCGTTTTCTTAGGTTATCTTTTGGTATATCCTCAGTGTCAGAAGTCTTTCAGAGATCCATTGCACAAATGATAGAAGGACTGGAAGGTGTGGTAAATATCATCGATGACTTGCTGGTTTTGGGAGACTCCATTACAAGAGCATGATGAAAGGCTAATAAAGCTGCTGGAATGTGCAAGAAAAAATTATTTAAAATTCAACAGGAGCAAGTGCAAAATACTAATGTCAGAGATCAAATACATAGGGCACATGCTGGGTGCTTAAGGAGTTAAGCCAGATGAAGAAAAGATAAGGGCAGTGACTGAAATTCCACCACCACAAAGCAAGCAAGAACTGCAAAGATTTCTTGGAATCGTGCAATATCTGGCAAAGTGCATTCCCAACATGTCTGATATAAGGGCACCTTTGAGGAAATTGCTGGAAAAAGAGAGAGTGGCACTGGGAGGATGCTCAGCAGCAAAGTTTTGACAAACTGAAATATTTGGTCAAGGCAAGGCAAGGCAAGGCAAGTTTATTTATATAGCACATTTCATACACAATGGCAATTCAAAGTGCTTTACATAGAAAGGAATTAAAATAGGGCTAAAAAATACAATGTAAAGAGAATTAAAAATAATAAAATGATGATAACCAAAGAAAAGAACAGGTAAACTAAAACAGTTATAAAAAATTATTTAAAAAATGATGCATAGATAAGGTGCAATCAGTCGGACGTATAGTGGCACAGTGCTCATTCAGTAAATGCACAGCTAAACAGATGTGTTTTGAGTCTGGATTTGAATGTGGCTACTGTTGGAGCACATCTGATCTGTTCAGGAAGCCGGTTCCAACTACGGCTGGCATAAGAGCTAAAGGCAGACTCTCCTTGCTTTGAGTGAACTCTTGGTATTTCTAAATGCATTGATCCTGCTGATCTGAGTGATCTGTTGGGTTTGTATTTAATCAGCATATCTGTAATGTATTGAGGTCCTAGGTCATTGAGTGATTTATAAACAAGTAGTAGAACTTTAAAATCGATCCTAGATGTAACTGGAAGCCAGTGTAAAGACCTGAGGACTGGTGTGATATGGTCATATTTTCTGGTTCTGCTCAGAATCCTGGCAGCAGCGTTCTGTATGAGCTGCAGCTGTCTAATGGTCTTTTTGGGAAGGCCAGTGAGAAGTCCATTACAATAGTCCACCCTACTGGTGATGAAAGCGTGAACCAGTTTCTCTAAGTCTTGCCTGGAGACAAAACATCTAATCCTTGCAATATTTTTCAGATGATAGTATGCTGATTTAATTATTGCTTTGACATGACTACTGAAACTCAGGTCTGACTCCAAAATCACACCAAGATTCCTGACTTGATTTTTTGTTATCAGACCTTTAGCCTCAAGATACGCCTTCACCTTGAGAATTTCATCTTTGTTTCCAAATGTAATGATTTCAGTTTTGTCTTTGTTTAACTGAAGATAGTTTTGGCACATCCAGTTGTTAACTTCATCAATGCATTTGCAAAGTGAGTCAATGGGGCTGAAGTCATTAGGTGACAGTGCTAAGTAGAGCTGGGTGTCATCAGCATAGCTGTGGTAAGCAATATTGTTCTTTTTCATTATTTGGCTCAGTGGCAGCATATACAGGTTAAACAGGAGTGGTGCTAGAACTGACCCTTGTGGGACTCCGCATGTCATGGACGTCCACTCAGACTTATGGTCTCCTATACTCACATAATAACCTCTCCCTTCTAAGTATGATCTGAACCATCTGAGGACCATCCCAGAAAGCCCGACCCAGTTTTCCAGCCTGTCTAGAAGTATGTTGTGGTCAACAGTGTCGAATGCAGCACTGAGATCGAGTAGAACCAGAATTGATGTTTTGCCTGTATTTTAAGATGCTGTACTGTGTCTTCTAAAATTTTACCATCAATTGTTTCGAAATCAGACATAGTAATTTTCCGAGGGTTTGGTCTGATCTGACTGACCCCAGAGCAACTAGAGGATGTGTTGATCGCCTTTCTTATATTTTTGATTTTCTCTGAGAAGAAGGAAGCAAACTCACTGCATTTGCTGTCTGAGAGCATTTCTCTGGGAATGTGACACGGGGGGTTTGTTAGTCTGTCTACAGTAGCAAAAAGAGTGCGCGTGTTGTTTATGTGTTTGTTTATAATATTTGAGAAGAAGGTCTGTATAGCTTTGCCTAGTTCAACATTGAAAGCTTGAACGCCACTTTCGTTCAGATTTTCTGCATTGTCTTTTCATTATTTGAACTGCTGTTGAGTTTCTCCATGGTGCCTTTTGTTTGCCACTCTTTTTCCTGACTTTCAGAGGGGCAATTTCATCAATTACACTCTTAACTTTTGAGTTAAAGGAGTCAAGGAGAAAATCAACAGAGTCTGCAGATATGCTTGGTTTTAGAGATAAAGCCTTCATAAACAGCACATTAGTGTTCTCATTTAAGCATCTCTTTTTGACAGAGACAGATCTAGCTTCAATGGCAGGAGAGATTGATATGTCAAAGAAAATACAGAAATGATCAGACAGTGCCACATCCTTAATAACAATCGATGAAATGTTTAGACCCTTACTGATAAGTAAATCTAGAGTGTGTCCACGATTGTGTGTGGGTCGATTTACATGCTGTGTCAAATCAAAAGTGTTAAGAACAGTCATGAGCTCTTTTGTCGTACTGGATTCAATATTATCTATGTGAATGTTGAAATCCCCAGCAATAGCAAAACAGTCAAACTCTGAGGAAATTATTGATAACAGTTCTGTAAATTCCTCAATAAAGGCTGGAGAGTACTTTGGAGGCCTGTAAACAATGATAAGCAGGATGCGTGGAGAACCTTTTAACACAATACCCAGATATTCTAGAGACAAATAATCAGCAAATGATACTTGCTTACATTGATAGAAATCTTTAAAAAGAGCAGCAACACCCCCACCTCTCCTAACTGCTCTGCAAACACTCATAAAAGTAAAGTTATGAGGGGCTGCTTCATTGAGGACTGTTGCACTACAGTTTTCTTCTAACCACGTTTCATTTAGAAGCAGAAAATCAAGGTTGTTAGTAGTTATTAAGTCATTGACTAGAAATGATTTGTTCTTAAGTGAACAGATGTTTAAAAGTGCTAACTTAACAGTATTAATTTTTTCACCCACATTAATCTCAGTTTGACAGGTAACAGGCAGCAGATTATATTGGTTTGTTAAACGGCCTGACAAGGCCTTAGACTTTCTTTCACGTAACAGAAGAGAGATAGAGAAAGAGGCAGGCACACTGGGTTCCCACTTGTTTTGTAAACATTTGATAAAGGTACTGTTATCATAGCGGGGACCCAAAACACATCACTGAGAGCTGGAATCAGTTGTTTTTGGTTCACCTACAACAGATGGAGGAGGGTGTGGGACCTGGCGTTGTGACCGAAGAAATCTCACAGGAGGAGGGGGAGCTGGGCCCACAGGCTTTGGTGGTTGTGGGGCTCGACGCTTTTTGGTTGATATCTGGGGGCTCGCAGCAATTGAGTGTGATAGTCTAGTTCCAACAAAAATCAGTTCCTCCATTTTCTCTGAGAAGCCCAGATGCGGGGATGCTGGAGAGAGGAATGACATGTCCGGTGAGAGGGGCTGTTGCTCTGGTGTTATTGGTAGCTGAAATATGTTGTCCTGGCTTTGCTGTCCATTTTCAAGAAAGTCATCTTTGGGTGCTGAATCTTGGAGCAGTTCTAATCTTTCACAGTCTGTCTGTAGTGAGCTCTGTGGGCAGGGTTCAGCTGGGAGTGTGTCCATGAGCAATTGTTGTGGCTGTGTGGAGTTCTCATTGTCCTTGTGGGATGTGTCAGCCGAGTGTCCATTCAGGAGCTGAAATGAAGTCCTGTGGTCATCCATACTCTGTATCAGGTTGAGTGGGTTAAAACACACAGCTGAAGGATGATGAAGGGAAAAATAAATATTGTCCTTTAGCACTCTTGCACCAAGTTTGTTTGGGTGGTGGCCATTTGATGTAAACAGTTGTCTCTGACTCCAGAAGAGATTGAAGTTATCAATGAAGTTCACTCCATTCATGTTACAGGTTTTTTGCAGCCATGTATTAAGCCCAAGCAACCGTGAGAATCTATTTGTTCCTCTTGCTGGCAGTGGTCCACTGATGAACGGCTGAACTTTCAGTTTTCTAAGGGTGCTTTCACACCTACCTTGTTTGGTCCGGATTTTCGGACTTTTCAGTTTGGTACGAACCAAAATTACAGGTGTGAAACCTCCCTCGGACCATGGTCCGGACCAAACAGACGAAATTTGGTCCGACGAAAAGAGGTAGTCTCGGTCCTTGTGTGAAAGCATTTTCTGTATAGTTCGGACTTTCAGACCATTTATAGGAAGTTCTGGTGTAGGATTAGTGAAAAAACACAGATTAAACTCACAGCACATGCAGTGATGGAGCGCGCAGCATTATAAACTGAACCGCTTGTGTAGTCATGTCAGCTCGCGTGAACGGCGTGCTCTGCTTGTGAATATATAACGTTCTAATGTCTGTGAGAGAAGTATATGCTGAGTTTCGGTTTATTTATGAGACCGCTCCAGTTCATGTGCAACGCAAATGATCACTCCGTCACGGGATGTCTGCTATATTATTTATTTAAGCTTATTTATTAAATTCAGGCAAATGATGAAACATTTATTAAAACTAAGATACAAAATACAAAGCTTTCTACAAAACAAATCTTAATGAAGTGGTCAAAATTATTTCTGACTCGATGTCTTTGACATATATTGCACATCTGTGCACGTTTCATAATTTATATAGCCTAGATTAAATTTAAAAATAACATTATAATATTTAAACATAAGTATAAAATAAAACACATAAAAAGCCTATCTTCTAGGAGCTCCTCCTTTCCTGTCGGCGCTGATAAAATGTTTGCACAACGAGGACGTTCATTTGGTGGATTTGCCTCGAGTATAGTTGGTGCTGCAGATAGTAGTGCCATAATATTAACAGTATTGCCAACGATATGCGTCTGTTCATTCATTCTTGTCAAAATTAGCCGCTGAATTGACAACACACTGACGTCAGACGCACGTCCGCTAACAAACCAATCAATGTTAAGATGCAGCCCACATAGGTGATGACGACAGGACGCCAGTGCGTCATGTAAAGTTCTTTGGTGCGCTGACATAACTGCAATGTGAAAGCAAACCAAAAAGAACCAAATGTCCAAACACAAACTTTGGTTCGGACCTTGGTGCGGACTTTCAGGTGTGAAAACGCCCTAAGTGTTTCAAAAAGTTCATTGAAGTCCGACTTCATGAGTTCTGACTGCTCTCTCTGAATATTGTTCTTCCCCACATGAATGATTAGTTGATTTGCAGTCTTATGTTTCATCAGAATGTTCTCAATTTCCCTGTTTACATCAGAAATGGTTGCTTGTGGAAGGCAGCATATCTCTGCTGCGAATGTTTCTGACTGTAGAGTCACCCACTATCAGAATCCTTGCCTCGGCTGTGCTCTGAGCTGAGGGCCGCTGTCTGCTTGACCTTGAGCGCCTGTTAGCATTAGTGTTAGCTGCGGGCTGATGCAATCTGTGTTCGATCATATTCATCACGTTTGGGGATTCCTCACCCACATTCATTAATACTTCAAATCTGTTTTCCAGATGTATCGATGGTGGTCGGAAACTAGTGTTTGCAATCCTTGTGTCTGGGGTAGAGCATGCAACGGCAGCAATATATGAAGCTCATGACAATCTGATGTCTCGAGTGCGTTTGGGTCTTGCCCCCTGTTTGTGCCATCGATTAGTGTGTCGATCAGTTTCTTGTTTCTCTATTTGTTGAGTAGCACTAAATTTATGGGACTCACCGGCTGTGTGCAGAGGGCGTTCGTGATGAAGCTCTGCTGTGTGATTCGTCTGGTTTGACCTGAATAGAATATACAGTAGCGAAGCAGGAAGTGTGACCTAGAATAGGTCACTCTAAGTCCTATTTTGAAAATCTTTGATGTCAGGAAACCAGTCACATTGTCGGTAGATTCCAGTTCAGAAGGAATAGGAGCTGTGATTCTGCAAGAAGGAAGGCCAGTGGCTTATGGCTCGAGAGCTCTGAACGACTGCCAGGGTAGATACGAAAAGGAGTTGTTAGCCATAGTTTATGGATGTGAGAAGTTTCACCAGTATGTGTATGGAAAGGAAATCACAATTGAAAGTGATCACAAGCCATTAGTGAGTATATTTAAGAAGCCACTGCATCAAGCTCCTATGAGATTACAAAGAATGCTTCTACGACTACAGAGATACAATCTGAAGGTGATGTAAAAACCTGGTAAGAAACTATACATAGCAGATGCTCTAAGTCGCGCTTTTCTACATGAACAGTAGGAAAATCTGCTGGAAGAGGATCTGGCAGTCAACTGGATCACGGCACAAATTCCTATTTCAGAACAGAAACTGGATGCTTTCAAAAAAGCAACAGCAGAGGATGCAGAGATGCAGATGTTTAAAAGGGCAGTGCTGGCTGGATGGGAGAAAGAACAATCTATGATCCCAAGATCAATACAGCAATACTGGACATTTCGAGAGGAAATCAATTATGAAGATGGTCTGTTATTCACATCAAATAAGTTAATTGTTCCAAATCAGTTAAGACAGGAAATGGTAAAACAAAATACATGAGTCACACCTGGGAATTTTGAAATGTAAAGCAAGAGGCAAAGCAAGAGGCAGAGACATTTACTGGCCAGTTATGTCAACACAAATTGAGGATGCAGTATCCAGATGATCTACCTGCAATGGAAACATACGGTGGCCGAGAGGTGCAAAACAAATCACAATTATGAAAACAAATTAACACATCCGGCCCTCATCGGATTTCAACACTAATATCTTCATCTGTGTGTGAAGATGAACGAAGGTCTGGCGGCTGTCCAACCACAGGAGGGAGAGGAATTAATGAGAGAATTTTCTTTTTTGGGTGAACTAACCCTTTAATTTATCACCCTCATGTCATTCCAAAGCTGCAAGACTTTCGTTCATCTTCAGAGCACAAATGAAGATGTTTTTTTGATGAAATCTGATCAAGTTATTTTTTTAGAACCCTAAATTGAAGTCTTACGGTTTTGGAATGACATAAGGGTGAGGCATTTTTTTGTTTGTTGGTAAACTAACCCTAACCGCACCGCAATAACGAGTGTAACGGTACAACTGATGTGAGCAATTTCGGATTCAGCCCATGTCCTAAACCCTCAATCTCTATTCCCTACTTTAGCCCACTAATACAGTACACTTGAAGGAGTGAATGAGAACGAGTGCGTTAAGTCAGACAGCTGTTGTGTGTACATCAGCTGTATTTACACTCGTTATGGCGGTGTAATGTGGGATTGAATGAGTGCACTCAATAATGTCCGCTATGGTTTCGGAACCACTACAAATGTCTGTCCCATAGGGGGTATAGGGGGCCGTTTCAAATTCAGCCACTAGCTAACGTTAACGCTAGCTATGTTGTATAACGTTAGTCATAGCCATAACTTAACTTACCTGTCACGTTTTTTGGGACGGGTGTTTTCTGTCATGTCTCTTTTAAAACCTCGAGGTTTTTGCCACACGAATTGCAGAAATTCGGAAGAACGTCGTATTTTAATCCACAGTAAGGACAAAACATATTTACTCGTGCAAACACGAAACAAAGTTAATCGATCGTTCAATTTCTTAGCTCGCTTGATTGACAGGTGTCTCGTCCAATCAAAGGGAAGTATTCCATTCTCACGATGTACCTACCTTTTCCGGTTTGTGTGAATTGTCGTTGTGTTTTCTGAATTGTTATTTTGGTTTTGAATTTGTCGTTGTGTTTTCTGAATTGTTATTTTGTTTTCAAAATTGTAGTTGTGTTTTCTGACATGTTATTTTGTTTTTAGACTTGTAATTGTTTTATTATTTGTTATTTTGTTTTTTGGATGTGTTAATTTGTTTTCATAATTGTGATTTGTTTTGCACCTCTCGGCCACCGTAGAAACAGGAACAACAATCCAAAAGAGCCATTGTTCCAACATGAAGTGCCAGGATGACCTTGGGAAAAAATAGGCACAGACATTTTTTACTATGGTGGTTCAGCATTTCTGTTATGTGTGGACTATTATTCAAAGTACATAGAGGTAAAACTACTCAGGGACACGACAAGCTGTGGAGTCAGAGAAATTAAATCCATCTTTGCAAGACATGGAATTGCAAATATAGTAGTGTCTGACAATGGACCTCAGTATTCAAGTGCTGAATTTTCAAGTTTTGCAGAGGAATGGGGATTCAAGCATGTGACTTCAAGTCCGGGTTATGCACAGTCTAATGGACAAGCCGAGAGAGCAGTACAAACAGTTAAGAATCTCTTAAAGAAAGCGCAGAGTAGTCAATGTGATCTGTACATTTATTTTTATTTATTATCCTTTATTTTACCAGGAAATAATCCCATTGAGATTCAAAATCTCTTTTTCAAGGGAGTCCTGGCCAAGACAGCAGAAAAAAAATAAAAATAAAAATAATAAAATAAATAATAATAATAATAACAAACAAATTAAAAATACAATAAAATACATATACACATAAATAGCCAAAAGAAAACATTTAACACTTTAACATCATCTCAACAAAATCACCAGCCCCACTCAATAACATCACATGTGCATTTAGTACTCAAATAGTCCTTTATCCTAGTTTTAAACTGTGTCATTGTCGGTAGATACTCAAATTTGAGCTGTTTCTGCAATGTATACCAGGAAAAAGGTGCAAAAACTTTAAAAGCACTTTCACCGAAAACAGTTCGCGTTCGTGGGATATCATACATGATTTGCTTATATGATCTAAGATTACAATTCATAGCAGTGACTTTTGGAGTCAGAAGAGAACATAAGTAAGAAGGCAATTTACAAAGTATGGCCTTAAAAAGAAAAGTATACCAGTGCTCCAGCCTGCGATTGTGCAAAGATGGCCAACCCACACTCTCATACAAGCTACAGTGATGAGTACGGAAATTAAAATCAGTTACAAATCTCAGTGCTGCATGATATACTGAATCCAACATTTTCAAAGATTGATTTGCATGCATGTATAAAATATCACCATAATCCAAAAATGTTGTTTGTAAGTGTTTTTCTCGTACTAAAAGAGAAACAGCCTTTGTTTCTAATAATAGAACCTCAACTTTACTCTAAGTTTTTTTTTTTTAAACACTCTATATGCTGTTTGAAAGACACATTTTCTTCTAAAAGGAAACCAAGATATTTATATGCTGATACTCGTTCAATTACTTTCTCATCTAGGGTCACAATATGACAAGCGTCTTCTATTTTCCTTGATTTATAAAAGCACATCATTTTAGTTTTATCAGCATTTAGTACAAGTCGCAATTTATTAAGATTCTTCTGAATACTTTTAAAAGCGAATTGCAGATCTTCTATGGCATTTTTCAAGGATGGGGAAGAACAAAACAAAACTGTATCATCCGCATAAAAATGACACTTTACTTTTGTTACATTCTGACACAAGTCATTTATATAAATAGTAAATAAAATGGGACCCAAAATGGACCCCTGGGGGACACCTTTTTGTATAAGTAATGAGTTTGAGGACACACCATCAACATATACACTTTGTGTTCTGCCATTCAAATAGTTGCCGAACCATTTGACAGCCTTTGGAGACATCCCAATATCCACCAATCTCTGTGACACAACATAGTGGTCAACTGTATCAAACGCCTTTGAAAGATCTAAGAACAGTGCAGCACAATATTCTTTAGAATCAATAGCACTTATAAAATCATTTAACACTTTCATAGTGGCAGTAACGGTGCAGTGTTTTTTACGAAAACCCGACTGTGAATCATTTAAAATATTTTTTGTTTCTAAATAGTCTTTCAACTGGTCACTTATAAATCCTTCTAAAACCTTGGTTAAAGCAGATAGCTTAGATATTGGCCTATAATTGTTTGGATTTGATCGGTCCCCACTCTTTAATAAAGGAGTGACATATGCTGACTTCCATACACTCAGTATTAATCCAGTTTCAATAGTCAGATTGAAAATGTGTGTCAAAGGTTCTGCAATATGTTCAGCAGCAATTTTTAAAAAGTAGGGATCCAACCCATCCGGACCAGCAGATTTCTTAGCATTAAGCCCTCTAAGAGCATCACATACCTCCTGTGTTGAAATAGGAACAAGTTTAAAATTGATTGGTACATTTTCCCTAAACAAAGAGTAGTCCTCTGGTCTCCTCTGTTGTTGTGTTGCATGCTCAAACAACAACCCAGAAGATATAAAGTGCTGATTTAGGGAATCTAGCATATTTTTCCTATCTGTAATAATTTTATCATTGAACTTCAATATATTGGGCATTACAGCATCCCGAGAGTCAGAAGAAAGTGATTTTATAACTTTCCAACATTTAGGATTAGCTGAACTATCACATAATTCATGTACATAAAAATCAGATTTTGCTTTACGTATTTGAGAGACACATTTGTTTCTCAGGTGCCTAAAATGTTGCCAGTCTGAGATATTTTTCGATTTCTTTGCCATTGACGAAGCAAGATCGCGGTCATTAATTAAATCAGACAATTTCTCTGAAAACCACGGATTATCACGCCCTTTAACCTTATATTTCCTAAAAGGAGCATGCTTGTTTATAATGTCCAAAAATAGTGATTTAAAATATTTAAATGCTATTTCAGGCTCCGGTATCAAAATCACCCTGGTCCAGTCACAGAGATTAAGATCAATAAAAAAAGCTTGTTTACAAAACCAATTCAGATTTCTCTTAATTATAATACGCGGTTTACATTTTGATATCTTGGTATCTCTCACACCAGCAATAACGCAGTGATCACTCATATCATTTGCAAAAACAGCAGTAGATTTATATTTCTGCGGTATATTTGTTAAGAACAAATCAAGGAGCGTAGACTTTTCAGGATGTTTAGGATTTGGCCTAGTTGGTGAATCTATAATTTGAGTCAGATTCGCTGAATCACAAAAACTTTTAATTTGATCAGATGCAGATGTTAGCCAGTCCCAATTTAAGTCCCCCATTAGAACCAATTCTGTATATTTTATAACTGACAAACAATCAGACAATGAGGACAATGTGTCCTTTAGCGCAGAAGGAGATCTATAACATCCTGCAACTGTCAAAGCATAATTCTGTGATAATTCAATTTTCAACACTAGCAATTCAAATTGTCTAGGCACAGCCTTAGATAATTGTACTGTTGCATGCAAACAATTTTTTACATAGATCGCCACTCCTCCGCCTTTAGTGCGACGATTGGTACGAAATAAATTATACCCCTCCATATAAATATAACTATCAGGGGTGGATCTACCCAGCCAAGTCTCAGATAACACCATTATATCAACATTTGTCGATTTGGCCCAAATTCTGACCATATCAATTTTTGGTAATAGACTTCTCACATTTATATGCACAAAACCAATACCTGACCTCTTTAAAAAATCAGCAGGGGTTTGCAGTGATATCATACCTGTCACAGGACCTGGGTTAGATTGCACATTTCCTGACATCAGCAACATGAGTGTAATAATACATTTCAATATGCGCATATTAAGATTTTGGGCCAAGAGTTTCTTTCTGCTGTAATAAAACAATCACTTAAAAGAAGCAGACATAAGAGATGTTTCAAATTTCCTTGTTGTGAAACCAGGCTCATGCCATACATCCAGCTCCCTTGACTGCCAACCAGACTACCACCATGTGCATAATCAGTGACCTTTGATCGCGATAACTTATAAAGTGCATTTAAAGAAACATTATAGTTACTCACTTGGACCTCACAGTGCACTTCATGCTCTGAGATTTTAGGCAGACAGAGCAAAGACAGAAAGGCAAGAATCATACTCGCCATACTAGAATTTGACCACCACAGAGCAGGGTAGCCGGAGTGTAGTTTGAAGAGACAGAACAGGGTATCCAGAGTATAGCTAGTAAAAACCCAGGGTTAAAGCTGATAGATAGTGGAGACCCAGGCTGTAGGTGTTTGCAGGTTGAATGGAGCCCAGATGGAACTGTAGATGGAACCAGGGTTTAGCTGATAGAGACCCAGTCTATAGCTGAAAGAGACCCAGGCTGTAGGTTTTTGCAGGTTGAATGGAGGCCAGATGGAACTGTAGATGGAACCAGGGTTTAGCTGGTGAAGACCCAGTCTATAGCTGAAAAAGACCCAGGCTGTAGCCAGTGGAAATCCCAAACACACCCGGAGCAGAAAGCCGGATTGCAATCAATGTAGCCCCAGGCCACAGTCAGTGCACGTAGAGTGACACGGATCCACACCGAAAGAAGATGAATATAATTGTAACAACAACGACTTATGAGTTTAATGTCTCGGGGAATAATTAACTCAAAAAGGATTTAATATTCAATATTCATGAATTTATGAATATGATTTGCCAGTTGTTCATTACGTATTAAAATTTTCCGATAGGGAAAATTGTTTAATTAAATACAAGTAACCCTTTATGAAATTGCTTGAAATTATTCTACTAAGTTTGTCCTGCAAATTAGTCATAGACTTTTCAAATCAATTCTCAATAATGGATTACTGCTTTACGAGCGCATAAGAAACATTAACTTTACTGATCAGGACAAGTTCAATATTTCAAATGGTCATACAGTTTACTTTACTAACATAGTAGCATAAGCAGTTAGGTAACGTTTAGATCGCAAGTTTCATTGACTTTGTGTATGTGGCAGAATAACAGATTCAACTCATTAAATGCCTTTTGGAGGTTTAATAAACACAGACTAAAAATAATACTACAATTCACACAGAAAGTACATACTAAATATGCATCAAGAGAGTAGAAGTATAGATATTAACGAAAGAATACATAAAAGAGAATAATGAATAGACTGAAATTAGAGAGAGATAAGAGAGAGAGAGAGAGACAAAGAGAGTGAGAGAGAGAGAGAGACAAAGAGAGTGGGGGGAGGGTAAGCAACAACTTTCCTTCAGTTCACCAAATACGACCTTCACGGAGTTAATTTATCCCAACGGGAAAATAACACACCCTCTTTACAGCAGTAAGAATAAGAATACTTGCATTCTTTTTGGTTTCGTTTTGGCTTCTCGCTTGTGTGCGCGTGCGTTCCGAGTTCAAATGTCCTGCGTGTCCGGCGGTCCTTTCCGAGGTTGGGAGGGAAGCGGCTGTTTGCTTTAGCGAGGCTTCGTGTTCTTGAAGATCGGATTGTAGAAGAGAAGATTTTTGGAAGGGCTGAGGCCTGCTTGGAGGGCCTGCATTGGTGGCATGGCTTAAGTTCATTTATAGATGGTTTGTCTATAATTTGAGGCAAAAGCTCTGTGTCTTAAACTCTTTGTGTCTGAAACTTCATGTGGCCAAATTCTTTTGGGGGCCATAAAACATCTTATCAGATGGTTTCCAGGGTGACGAAAAATCTCCCTCTGTTGTGTTGGGGGAAGGTCTGCCACCCAGCACACAGCTTTCACAACATATTTGTTAAATGTAACTGGCGATTGTGTGTTTGATTCGCCTGAGTCGCTACATAATCCCCCCTTTCGCTAGTTGTTGTCCCTCCTATGGACAACAACGAGCGATATCAAAGATTCAGGAAGATCAGACACACCATAGCCTACATGTTAGGCTCCAGTTGTTTGTGTCTCCTGAAGTGATGGTCGTTCCACGGCAGATAAGGCAGACAGTAGCCTAGTTCAGGTCTCTGTGCTTGTGCAGCAGGTGTCGAGGCAGCAGGTGCCCTGACGGTGCGTCACCTGTCATCCAGAAGTCCGTTTGTGTGGTGCAGGTGTGCTGTGGGCTTTCTGCAGCCCTGGGTGGAACCATGTTCCTCGCAATGGCCAGTCAGTCCTTTAGGTCTCCTGCCTAGGAAGATGGACTGTGCATCTTGACACTTTTATGTCCTATGCTGACTAGGAACTTTTCCAGAGGGTGCCTCGCATTGTGGCCAGGCTGGGTTCTTTCTGGTGATCCACTTTGGTTTCTCTGTTTCTAAGTTCAAAGTCATTGGGGTTTTGAGAATCCCTTCAGAGGCGGCCTTGTGTTCGTTTAAGGCCTTCTTTCTCAAATCACATGCATGACATAGTGTGGGGCTTGGCAGTATTGCCTACAAGGTGACTAACTGGTGTTGGAGGAGAAGGTTCTTGAAGCTGGTGTAAGGTTAGGCAGAGGGCTTGGGCTCCTCCCCCCCTTTGCGTTTGTGTGCAGGGCTGGAGGAGCTTGCGCTGCTGATGTGAAGTTCAGGAGAGTACGTCTTTCTTTTGAGGATTCATTTGCAGTTGGTGATCAGCAGTCCAGGTTGCTCTCTCAGTGCGATGCCCGAGGTTGGACCCGGTGTGATGATGTCTGGTGGTGGCTGGCCTCTGATTGTCTGGAGGCACAGGAGCATGATCACGGCCGCGTTTCTTAGGCATTTCCAGATCTGTTGCATGGCCTCAGTAGTGAAGTGGATGCCTCTGTCTGAGTTGATTCTCAGTGGCAATCTTGACAGGAAAAAGATGTGATTCATCAGGTGGTATGCCGTGGTCTGGGCGGTGTCGTTGGGTGCTGGTTGACACTCCACCCACTTGGTAAACTGGCACACCACTGTGAGAAAGTACTTTTTGCCTTTTGTGGACCTGGGCAGGGGTTCTACCCGGTCGATTTGTAGGTTTGACCATGGGAACGTGGTCCCTCTGTGTTGCAGTGGGGCTCTGTGGTTCGGGTTTGCTGGTTGGAACTGGCAGCGAGCTAGCCATTCTCTAACATACTCTGCCGCATCTTGATGCATCCCAGGCCCATATGCCACCTGTTTCAGTGTGTCATACGTGGCTCTGGTGCCGTGGTGTCCCGCACATGGTGTGTTGTGGGCGTACATTAGCATCACCCCCCTTTGCGACCGTGGCATTACAAGCTGTGGCGCTGTGTTGCCATCGGGTGCAAACCAGAAAATGTTGTCCATAATACGCATCATGTGTCTGGAGTTATGCAGATGCTTGTGGCTAGAGTCATCAATGAGCTCAGAGTCAGTGATAGGGCGGTTGGAGGGGTCTGAGAGGAGGTCAAGAATTGTCTTTATTGCAGTGTCAGAGGCTCGCATATCCGCAATATCGTTGTTGGAAATTTGCGGAGTTAGCGATAGCGACTGCAAGGCAGGCATTGTAGCCGGTGTCGATCGCTTGCTGTGGGTTAGCACTGCAACAATGGGGCTGGATGTGGGGTTTGGGGGTGCCCACATGTCGCCGTGTGGTGTGTTTTTACAGATTGCATCGCACAGTGAGAGGCTTTTGGTTGAGTTGTCTGCCCACAGTGCAGGGATACTGTTCGTTGTGATAATGTCATTCAGCTGTAGGTCATTCATGACCTGGGGGCAGACGGCATCAGAGTCTTTGGATAGCTGAAATGTGCAAAGTAGCGAACTTGAACTTGGCTTTGGGGCTGAGGCTGTGTTGTCACAGTGTGCTGCAGGGGGTCCCGTGGCCTTTGTGACCTGGCAGTCTGGCTCTGTGGGAGTTCCCGTGACCTCTGTGACTTGACAGTCTTGCTCAGACGATGTGTGTGTCTGAAGGGGCAGAGGGTCACGCACTTGAGCCCAGACTTTCAGCTGTTTGAAGTCCAGTACGGGTTCGAAGCGGTCCAGCAGGTCTTTTCCGATGAGAAACGGATAAGTGTTCATAGGGGAGATATAGACTGGGTGTATCAGCCTCATAGGTCCAATTGTCAGGTGGATGGAAGCTACGTGCTTGAGCTGGATGTCGTTTTGGCTATACGACTGCACATTTAGCTTACAAGTGTGAAGGTTAAGGGTGCGATTTTTCCTCTGTGCTTCAAATCTGAGTCTTTCAAACAGTTGGGCGGATATAAGCGTGAGGTCGGAGCCAGTGTCAACTAGGGCTTCGAGCTTAAATTCCCTTTCCATAGTGATAGTCAGATAGAGTTTTCGAGCCATCCCCTTCTCGATCAGGTTTCCCAGGAGTCTTGGTGTGGGGACCTGTGTGTTGCTTGATAAGCCGTCTGGATATGTGTCAAGTGTCTCATTATGCGTGCAAACAATCAAAACAGCGCTTTTTGGTACACTGGGCTGCGCCATGATACTGTCTTGATTAGAGGCTGTTTTGCTGTCAGCTGTTGTGTGGGTGTGCTGCTGACGTGTGGGGGTGCAACAGTTAGTACACTAGTCCGTGGTTGGGGAACAGTGTTCAGGGTGGCTGATTCAGTTGCAGGAAGGGCGGGAAGGTTGATTTCAGGTATCATGTCTAGTCGTGCTGTACCTGGTCCGTCCTTCTTGTCTTCCTTGTGAGGTTTCTGTCGGAGGAACTCTTTTAGGATCTTTATGAGCTCTGTAACTTCAGAAGCAGCTACACTTTCTTTGCCAGACGTGGGTTCAGGTCTGGGCCTACCATTGTCCCGTCGAGAGTGGCCTCTTCGCTGACTTTTTGGGCGAGGCGGGTCCCAGGATCCTTCAGAGCGATCGCTCTGGTACCGTGGACGGTCGCCATTATGACCACGCTGCCCTCTGCTGGCTTGGAGTGGTTTGGACTCTCTGTTGACGGGTCGGTACCTGTGGTTCTGTTTGGCGCCCTCTAGGGTTAGCTCTGGGTGGTGCTCAGAGACAGGGCAGATGGTGGGCTGTTTTACAGTCTTTTCAGAAATGGTTTTCTGTTTGACATAAGCTTTGTGAGCCAAGTCTCTTAACTGTTGCGTGTCCATGCTGCGCGGGCACGCCAGCACCCCCAGGTGGTAACTGATGGTAGGGTGCAGGTTTCGGAGGAAAAGAGTTTTGAAGTTGATGTCCTCCTCCATGCCTGGGTCGTTACGTGCCCCGAAGTAGGCACGTCGCAGTCTGTTATAAAAGTTCTGTGAGGTCTCACGTCGAGCTTGCTTGAGGTCCATGGCAGTGATGAACCCCTGGTCTGACTCGGGATCGGAGTACTCACGAATTAGAGCTTGTTGTAGATGCCAGTAGTCCGCTTTGATGGCCTCTGGTTGTTGATCCAGAAAGCTGCGTACGTCCCGATTAGACGTGGCCCTGAGCAGGTACAGTCTGTCCCAGTTGTTCGCGTGAGCGACAGTTTGCAAGTAAAAGTCTATGTCTTTTAAGTATGCGTGGATGTCGTGTCCTCCTGCCGGGTCTGGGCTGAAGGTAGGAATATTTCTGGCCAGCTTGTCAAGGTTCTTTGAAGCTTCGTGGCTGTTGACCTTGACTTCCTGGAAGGGCGTCCTTTCTTCTGCTGCTGACGGGGATTCTTGGAGACTGGCGGGTGATCTTTTAAACAGGGGGCTGTCGTCCCCCCTCGTAGCTCTTGCTTCGTGGCTAAAATGTGCGGAGTAACTGGTCAGGGGAAACTGTGTGTTGTGTGTTTCCCCCTTCCGGTAACGTTGCACTATATATGATTGTCTCAGTTCTCTTTGCACCATGTCAAGTTCATTTTTGAGCTCGTGTCTTTGCTGGATGAGCTCGTCGATCTCGGCTTGTGCCGACTGCAAATGTTTTGCATAGACTTTAGCTTTAATGTCTCTGTCTTTAAGTTCATCAGTGGCTCTCTCCAGGAGGGATTCGCCACGCCGAAGCTTTTCGTCGAGGTTTTTCCTGGCGTCTTTCTCTGACTGTACTCGTCGGTCGGTGTCACGACGGAGCTCCTTCAGGGTCTTTTGAAGCCTTTCTATTTCTTGTCTTTGTTCTTTGTCTGTTTCGTCGTCTTTCTCTGTGTCTAGAAGCTGATCTAGACGAAGCTGGGTGAGGGCTTGGTCTCTCCGGGCCTCCTCGGCTTGAAGCTTTAGCGTTGCTGCCTCCTGTTCCAGGTTGGCGTAGCTCCCTTCGCTTAGCCGTGCCTGTGCGATGAGGACGTGGGCGAGGCTTCCGAGGATCTTGGCCACTTCCTTGTTGGAGTAGCTCTGCGTGGGGTCGTGTGTCATCAGCTGGTCTAGCTCTGTGTCCAGTTGTTCCTGGTTCAGCTGCCCCAGACTTCCTTGACTGGTGGCCGTTAGCGCTTCCAGCCATGTCGTTAGGCGGTCCCACGGGACGGCAGAACTGGGTGCACGGAACATTACTGCGGACGAGAGAAACACAGCACACACACACACACAGAGAGAGAGCCAATGCAAGCTTGTTCTAAGCTAACGAGCTATCGTACGGATAGCTGGGAATTTTGGCTAACTGATGTAGACAGTTAGATAATTAGACAATTTAGACAATTAGGTGGGCGGTAGCCCTGGTTGTCACTTGGTGAACTGCTGCTCGGTTGTCCCGGGACTATCTAATTCTCCTTGGGGTCTCTTGGTGAACTGAAAGAAACACAATCGTGATAGTCCAACAGTGAGGATAGGAAAGAGCACAGTGGAAACAAACACAAGATGAATTGGTCTGTAATGAAAGGAATGTCAGCGTGCGCGCCGGGAGTGTTAGGGAAATTAATAGGCTTAATGCTCAAGATATACTAAAATTCGGCTTGTACTATGGGTTATCCCATTTAGGTCATCCGGGGTGAATTGAGGTCGCTTAAGTGGAAGATTAAATATCAAGAGCAATTTAGAAAAAGGCAAAAGTTTCTGTCAAGTAATGATAAAACAAAAAGCACTTTTGATACCGTTTGTATTTACCAGACTGAGCTTTATTCCCAATGGGAGGGGAAAAGAAAAACTTTTGCAGAGAGAGAAAAAAAAAAAAAATAATAAAAATAATAATAATAATTTTTAATTAAAAAAATTAATTAAAATTAAAAATTAAAAATTAAAATTAAAAATTAAAAATAAAATTATAAATAAATAAAAAAATTAGAAGCTCAACTTAATTCAAATTAAATTCAAAGCAAGTTTAAATGAAATTTAAATAAGCCTGTAAGGAAAATCAAATAAAAGAAAGCCAATCAAAACTCCTATCCTATAACGATTAATCTCTAAGTGGGAGTTATCCAAATAAAAGAATTAATCAGAAAGGGCGTAGGGATTTAGTGTTGCGCTGACTTAACAGGGTATAGCCACACGGTGGCGTCCTTCCTTCCAATTTGACTGTCTGTGACTTAAACCTAATTTCACTTTGAGTTAGAGGAAGTTATGTTTCTTTTTAAACTTCAAATTCGAATAAGGGTGTTTAATCAGCGAGAAAGGAGACTTGGTTGTTGCTAGAAAAATTGTATAAATGAAACTGTGTACAACAGTAAGCAATAAACAATTTATAGGCTCAAACTTATTTTGTTAAGGCAGAATCAAATAACGGAGAGTGAAACTATCCGAATTTATCCACACGATGGCGCTATTGCGCCCGCCCTAGACTAGAGTTAGTTAGGCGGAAATGCTCACCAGATGGCTTTGTCTGGTTCTAGAGTCGCCCTCCGGCGTGCTGCAAGCGGCGTTGCAATTCTTGAGTCGCCCTCTGGCGGTTTGCAAGCGGTGTTGCAATTTCTGAGTCGCCCTGGCGTTCTGCAAGTGGCGTAGCAATTCTTGAGTCGCCCTCTGGCGGTTTGCAAGCGGCGTTGCAATTTCTGAGTCGCCCTGGCGTTCTGCACTTTACTGGCTTTTGCAGATCATTTAAAAATTACTCAACGAAACGGGTGAAAAACAGGAATTTATCGTCTGGCTATTCACGCATTTTACATGGACTCCAATAGACATTTATCAATATGGCTGACTGTTTTCAGCATCTCTGATTCAAATGTTTTAGGTCTCAGGTCTTTGGTTAGCTAAGCCAGACTTAAACCAGGAGTTATCGTTTATCTTAACGATATAATAATTATTCTGAGGCCCCTTATATTGTACAGGAGAGTCTCGCCCTGTCCCAATCTTCCGCAATGATAGAAACTTTCCGTAGTTCAGATCAAGCGGGATAACGCAACGTACGTGTCTACAGACATCATCAAAATCTCATTATTTTGATGGAACACATAATATATTGCTCGAGTCAAATGTATGGATTTCCTACAATACATTTGTTTGGAAATCACGCGGATAAAACCTATTGCGCCTACGGCCTGCAGAGTTTTTCGGAGATCACGCGGATTTTCGTACCGTTCATATTTTTATTAATATAATCCGGCTACTTCAACATTTCTCAGCATCTGTTTATGCTTGGGTTCGCTTTGCGCGTACCGTTCATAATTCACCAAACAACAACAAAACAAAAACGAAACCAAACGCGCGTGCAGGTTATTAATACCTCAAAAATACACAATGAATAGAATATGAATATCATTCACACATACACAAACGTTTGAAACTTGCCCGCATTCTCCACCAAATACATGTAACAACAACGACTTATGAGTTTAATGTCTCGGGGAATAATTAACTCAAAAAGGATTTAATATTCAATATTCATGAATTTATGAATATGATTTGCCAGTTGTTCATTACATATTAAAATTTTCCGATAGGAAAAATTTATTTAATTAAATACAAGTAACCCTTTATGAAATTGCTTGAAATTATCCTACTAAGTTTGTCCTGCAAATTAGTCATAGACTTTTCAAATCAATTCTCAATAATGGATTACTGCTTTACGAGCGCATAAGAAACATTAACTTTACTGATCAGGACAAGTTCAATATTTCAAATGGTCATACAGTTTACTTTACTAACATAGTAGCATAAGCAGTTAGGTAACGTTTAGATCGCAAGTTTCATTGACTTTGTGTATGTGGCAGAATAACAGATTCAACTCATTAAATGCCTTTTGGAGGTTTAATAAACACAGACTAAAAATAACACTACAATTCACACAGAAAGTACATACTAAATATGCATCAAGAGAGTAGAAGTATAGATATTAACGAAAGAATACATAAAAGAGAATAATGAATAGACTGAAATTAGAGAGAGATAAAAGAGAGAGAGAGAGAGACAAAGAGAGTGAGAGAGAGAGAGAGACAAAGAGAGTGGGGGGAGGGTAAGCAACAACTTTCCTTCAGTTCACCAAATACGACCTTCACGGAGTTAATTTATCCCAACGGGAAAATAACACACCCTCTTTACAGCAGTAAGAATAAGAATACTTGCATTCTTTTTGGTTTCGTTTTGGCTTCTCGCTTGTGTGCGCGTGCGTTCCGAGTTCAAATGTCCTGCGTGTCCGGCGGTCCTTTCCGAGGTTGGGAGGGAAGCGGCTGTTTGCTTTAGCGAGGCTTCGTGTTCTTGAAGATCGGATTGTAGAAGAGAAGATTTTTGGAAGGGCTGAGGCCTGCTTGGAGGGCCTGCATTGGTGGCATGGCTTAAGTGCCAGCCCCCCCCGTGGGTGTTGGCTCCCACAGGGAGAGAGTTGAAGAAGTAAGAGCAAGAGATTTTCGGAGAAGAGAAGAGGGTAAGAGCCTGTCTTCACTGGTCTTTTAAGGTCTGGAAATAGTCCCACCCTCCAGGGTTAGACTTAACCAATGAGAGTGTTGGGATTTCCCGGCGGGAAATTCCTCAGCAGGTTTTATAGCTCTTTGTTTGAAAGTTCGCCTCAGTGGGTCTCTGAGTCTTCATACTATAATTAATGCAACAAACACACACTGCATTTTCTGAATAAGTGATATACATGGAAGTGTAAGTCGTGAAGTGAGCATTAATTTGATAGGAGACATGACATATATGAGGTTATCTGAACTAGTACTTTGTTAAGACACAGACAAAAAGATGCAAAATACCATACAGAATAAACATTTTACAAGACAGTTATGTGTTTACATATAATGTCCTGGGGTGCATGTTCATTTATAGATGGTTTGTCTATAATTTGAGGCAAAAGCTCTGTGTCTTAAACTATTTGTGTCTGAAACTTCATGTGGCCAAATTCTTTTGGGGGCCATAAAACATCTTATCAGATGGTTTCCAGGGTGACGAAAAATCTCCCTCTGTTGTGTTGGGGGAAGGTCTGCCACCCAGCACACAGCTTTCACAACATATTTGTTAAATGTAACTGGCGATTGTGTGTTTGATTCGCCTGAGTCGCTACATAATGATCCAGGCAAACACCACAACCAGCAGCAGACAGTTTATAGTTAAAGGGACAAACTGATCAAACACAGCACATGGAATAGTTCTCCAGGTTATTAAAAAATTGGTTATGAGTTATGGGTCATACCACAACTTTTCCATTGGGTTTCACCAAACTTGTTTTAAACCAAAGTAGTTTAGTATGAGATGATGTTAAAATCTATTAAAAACAAATTAAAACAAGTTAAAACAAGCAAACACTCCACAGAACAAAGGATAGGCTGCCATCTTGGAAAGTGGGAGTGGTTACGTGCATGGAAAATGGTATAATGATGGAAAATGGTAAAATGGTACATAGCACTACTGGAGTACTGTAACACACCAATGGAAGGGATAGGATTATCACCAGCACAATTGCTGATGGGGAGACGTCTCAGGAGGAAGCTATCAACATCATCTGCATTGCTTACCACATGTAAGCAAGTGCATGAGCAACTTAAGCAGAGACAAAAGAAACAGAAGCAGTACTATGACAGGATGGCTAAATACTTACCTGATCTGCAACCTGGAGAAGGAATAAGGATGCAAAAGGGAGATTCATGGAAGCCAGCTGTTGTTCTGGAAAAGCATGAACAGCCACATTCTTTAATAGTATTTCAAAGCTATTCAGACAAAATCACAGACATTTAAAGAAAACAACCCAGGTGAAAAAGGATTCTATTAAAAATATACATTAATAAAGTGTACTAAGTATATTTTCTAAATTTTGTACTATTTTCATCAAATTCAAGTATAGTTAAGTGTATTCAATTATGCATTAACTTAAACTTAACATCTATTTGATTACACTTCTAGAGTAAATAGTATACTAAAATGGAACACTTTTTTTTAAACTTCAAGTGCACTGAAATACACTAATGGAAATCAAGATTTATGAGCAATTAAGCACGCTAACAGTGTGTTATAAATTTTGCATACATTAATTCATTTTGATGAAACTTCAGCTGTGTGTTCGTTGTAAGA
Source organism: Pseudorasbora parva (assembly GCF_024679245.1). Taxonomy (NCBI): domain Eukaryota; kingdom Metazoa; phylum Chordata; class Actinopteri; order Cypriniformes; family Gobionidae; genus Pseudorasbora; species Pseudorasbora parva. The sequence continues at coordinate 23,471,455 of NC_090194.1, read as the reverse complement.
GGCTGATCACATGGATATGACTTTTGTGAGTCAAAGTTATAGCCCCACCAACTGGCAGCAGGAAGTGTGCACTTTCAAAATTGCTTTAAATGAAAAAATCTTATTTTCAACCGATTTACTTCAAACTTCATCAGTATAATGTCAAAACATGGCAGATATAGACATATGAATGGATTCCTGATTTTTGAAATACTGTTGTCATGGCAACGTGTCAAAGTCTAATAATCTTTTTGGGTGTTTTTGAGACTCTTAGCATTCTTGAAATTGCATGACACTCAACACACACATCAGACATGCTGTCCAGAAGATTCAAGCAAAGATTCAGAAACAGGCGTGGTAGAGGGGCTCAGTAGCGCCATCTTTTGTCCAAAGTGGGGGGTTAGTTTTATCTGCAGTCACCAAATTCGGTATATATATTGTACATTTCAAACCGGACAACTTTCTAATTTACTGTCATTAGCTCTGACCAACAGGAAGTCAGATAATTTAGTTTGAAGATAACAAAAAATGGAAAGCAAGTTCTGAGTTTTTACCTTCTCCTCAAAAGCGATTCATTCAATCTCCTCCAAACACGGACAACATGAAGTAAATATGCAGGAGATGCTAAAATGTGAACGTTATTGGATATCTCAAACGGTGTTCCCTTAGTAAAAGACTAAAAAAGACAAAAGAGGGACACAAGTGCCTGGTTCATAAATAAGGCTATACTCTCACCTGCTGGTTATTCTATATATCACATTGTTTTTTTGTCCAACACTTATGCTCTCCCTTAAATGACATCTATGAGTCCCCAAAAAGATAGTGAACCAGACGTGTGTGTGTGTGCCACTCTTCTGTCTAAAAAGATTACCTCTCAATGCTGTGCTTTGGCCTGCATTAAAGGATAAAACATATTATTCTGGGTTTGAATAAAAAAAAATGTATAAAACCAGTTTATTTGTAGGGCATTGACAATATTGTTTTATATAATTAGTTAAATAATTGTGTTAATACAAATAATTATTAATAAAAAATATATAAATATAAAACAAAAGAAATTACTAACAAAAGAAAAAACACATTTGTGTGTCTTTTTTTTTTTTTTTTTTTTTTAATTTTTTTAAGTAGTGTGTGTAACTTAAAAATGAGAAGATTAATGCCTTTTGTTTAAGGACAAAAATGAGAACAAATAAGCTACCGGTATATAGAATAACCAGAAGGTGGAAGTGTAGCCTTATTTAGTAACCAGGTTGGATATGTCCTAGGGAAAACTGTTTTGAAGATAAAACGTCCCCGGTTACGCATGTAACCTTGGTTCCCTGAGAACAGGGAACGAGACGACGCGTCAGCTGACGCTACGGGGAACGCCTTCAGCGTGACAGGTGTCTGAAATCGCTATCAAATCACAATCCTACTGACCGTCGGCAGCTGGTTATGTCATCACCGTGCGACCAGGAAGTATAAAAGGGCACCGTGCCAACATGACGCTATCCGCTTCGTCTCAAGGGACTGTGGGCAGGCACACCTGGAAGCATGGCCATGTGACGCAGTCTCTCGTACCCTGTTCTCAGGGAACCAAGGTTACATACGTAACCGGGGACGTTCCCTTTCGAAAGGGAACTCGCGTTGCGTCAGCTGATGCTACGGGGAACGATATACCCACGCCGCCATGCTGAGGGGAGTGCACGCCCCTTACTGGCAGTGGGAACTGCCTGGACGAGAGTTCGAAGATAGTCTGAACCACTCCCCCTCTAGCCACACAGGCTGCCAGTGACATCATTCCCTACGGTCATAGCCCAAGCTATATGCCTAAGAGAGAACCTTATAAAGTTTTATCTGAGGTTTCCTACTCTCGGCTTGCTCGAGGGCCTGGGACCTACTACTTCGAAGGAAGGAGTCCCTTAAGGGAATGTGGCTAGGGGACCCGAGGGCGCCCCAGCCGTCACTAATTCGGGAAAACCTTCACCGAATGCCACCAAGGAGGCCTCACCTGGCATCACTTCTGGGGACACCCCAGCTTGGCCAACCCTGTCTGTAAAAACAGAGCCTCCGGACATCGCTCTTACTCATGAGCATCCAGACTGAGGGACTGCAAACTGGCAATGTCCTCCTCAGACCGGAACTCTGAGACGGGAATCCTTGAGAGCAGTACTCAGCTTTGTGCTTTATTTCAGCCTAACCGGGAGGCCCCGAGGGGGGCCTACCCGTCTGACCAGACTCAAGCGGCCGTAAGCTCGCAGACGACCCTCAATGAGGGGAGCTCTTAAGCCAGCCTGCTAGGTAAACCATGCTGTAGACTAGCCAGTCCCTGTCCTGAAGGGACTGCGCAGCAGAAACGGAGTCTCGTCGTGCTAGGGCATGAGCCTGCCCTTGAGTTATACTGGCCAAGGGCGGGACCCACCGGCGGGCAGCCGCTAGCTGTCAGCACAAAGCCAGTTATGCGTTCCCGCTCAAGGGAACCGTTTCCCCTCCAGGGAGGCCAAGAGGCGCCTCTACCTGGCACCGTTAGTGCTAGCTGTTAAAAGCCGCAGGAAGGTGGCTTTACTGGTTCCTCAGGGGGCCCATGAGGCCATAACCCCAGAAGCCACCCAGGCTAATGGCTAGCTTGTCACCGATACCTGGTCCGGGAAACCCTTCCCAAAGAGGCCCAGAAAGAAACCCTGCAGGGCCGGGAAACGACCTTAGGACGGCCTGAAACGGCCTGCCCCTGATAGCAGACCATGCTAGCCGCCTGGCTAGCACCCACGCACACTGTTGCAAGACCTGGGAACCGGGGCTCACCCTACAGGAGGCCTAAAGCAGCCTAGATCCTGTCACCCAATGGTCGGAACCCTAGGTCACCCCCTTAGGGGACGCCATCTGAGGCGTGGTGAAACTCAGCGAGCCCTCATAAGTCGGGCTGACAGTGGCTTGTCTGCTGGCTGATGAGGACTGGATATCCAGTCACTACCTGGGGACTCATCCCCCAAGGAGGCCGTAAGGGGCCTACTTATGACGAGGTTTCTGCTGCAGCCGACATCATTGGGGAGAAACCTCCCCGGCTCACATGGGCCACGATGTCGGAACTCACCCGCAGGGAGGCCTACTGAGGCCTACCACCTAACCCAGAGTTAACTGCCCGGACTGCCTCGGCTGGCGTCTCTCCGCCAGCCGGCCTTCTGTAGATGGTCCGTCCCAGCGGCCCGTAAAAGCCTTCTGTGACGGCACAGTCTCCCAGGCAGCGCCTACCAGCGTGGACCTAAAACACAATGCCCACAGCAGTGCACTCAGCATAAAACGCTTTGGACCCTCTAAAGCGAGAGGAGTACAACTTACGCCACCTGCCTCCAGGACGGCCGTCTGGTCGTCCGGCGGTTCGCCGTCCACGCAAGGGCATCAGCCATGACAGTGTTTCGGCTCCAGGGGAGTATCCTACCAACCCATGCTTTCCGATGGTTGCGAAGTACAGCTCGACCCGAGCCCTAAAAGGTGAAGCAGAAGACACAGAGCAAGAGGTGAAATATTGAACACACACAACCGGCCATTTCCTGAACCACGCCGGGGGGCCACCCAGAAGTGGCGGCCGCACTAGCTCTGGGGGGCGGGGCTAGCAAACCAGTCTAACTGCGCACCGCGAAGAGACGCCTACCCCGTCCCCACGACCACTGGCCGAGTCCCGATCCATTCTGCTACACACCTTTTTGCATTAATAACAACCCATTGGCCGGACGACCCTAACCGCGGGGAGGCCGGATAGGGATACAAAGCTCCTGCGGGACTACCGACAGGAGCCCGGGGCAACTGCCAGGGCGATATGCCACCGCGAGACGCCACCGCCATCCCATCAACAGCCTAGGCCAACTTGATGCACTAGCATCGGTCTGATAATCCCACAAACAAAGGCCCTAAAAAGGGCTGGGACAGACCTTACTGAAGTTCATGCGCTAGTCTAACATCACATATTCATCTAGATATTTCACTAGCAGAGGTGCCAACGCTACCCAGAGGTGGCTACAGCTAAAAAGTTCGCTAGGAGAACGTACATCAGTTTATATCGCCGCTACATGCCCGAGGCATGTGCGGTGGCCTCAACTGCTCATATTTCACATATCCAGAAGAGAAACAGCCTTATAAACTACTGTTGCTACACTAGCAAACATACAGCCTAAATAAACACTCTGTGTTTATACAAACATCGTTCTAGCCACCTTCACAGGGGAACTACAGGCCCAACTTCTCCAACTGTTACATTTCTTCACTCTTTTTGCAGAAAAAACATCCCTCAGGGAAGCATAGAGTCCAAACATACGGCATTGAAAAGAAGAATGTTTGCCCTAAAAGGGGACTCACCCGCTGTCTTCAGTGCCTCATCGCTTCATGTAACATGCATGCTTCGGTGCACTAACCTGAGGGTGGGGCGCTCTCACACACCGGCCTGGCAGGCCGTCAAGAGTTTCACATCCGCTCATCGTAGGCCCGCGCGGCCTGGTGTAAAGCGCGCCCGAGGAGAGAAGAAAACAAAGGAAGGGACACAAGATCACGTAGGCCCTTCCCCTGATCGAGGTCCCTCAGCAGGTCAGCTTGATAAGCCTGCAACACAGACATTGTGTGCAAGGCCGCCGCCTGACCCGCCGACGTGTATGCCCTGCCATTAAGACGCAAAGTCGTCTTTAATGGTTTCGATGGCAGGGCTGGAGCTCTTAGTGTCGATGGCCGCTCTCGTGAAGGTCGGGGAGGAATGGAAGGCTCACGGGAGCTGGGCGGCTATAGTCGGGGAGAAACCGATCGCCCAATCTGTCAGGGCTCTCTGCCACGGCAGCTGAAGTCTCAGCACCGCGTGCCCCATTACGTCCAACAGCTCCCCATACACGGGGCAGGATGGCTGGGAGGATTCAGCCTCAGCCTCATTTTCCTCCTCATCTACAGCCATCCTCTGATCGACCGGAAAAGCAGGGGCTGACGAAGAGGAGTCTCCATTCGATTCATTTCCATTCTCCATTCTCCATTTAATTGATTTAATGCTAATAATACATGTACCTAATACATTTAATTGACATAATAACAGACAGGACTAGTTTTATAAATACATTTTTTTTTTTCAGAGCAGGGTGTGTGCATAGCAATAGTAAACGTGTTTATGCATATTCTCGCTTTGATAATTCAAAGGTATAATCGGATATGATGACATTGAAAAGCAAAAGCCAGTGAAAGCAAAAGTAAATTTATTTGAGGGTCAATGTTTCCACACGAAAACCCCCCCCCCCCCCAATATAATTTAATTAAATTATGCAGATAAGCGTTAAATGTATTTAACAGACAGGTAACTTTTGTGAGAGACTTTAATCTCAATAAGTTTTTAACCTGGTTAAAAAAAGAAGAAGAATTTACATTTTTTTTCATCCAGTCACATGTGCCTATATAACTAAATTTACATTTTAAGAAATCAGTTCTCAACTCATTAAAAATGTAACCGTTAAAACATTCTACATAAGTGTTTACAGGATTCTACATAAGCATCTATGTAAGCGTTTACACGATTGTTCCTTTAATTTTCTGAGTATCATAGCTAAAAATTTCCCTTGTTTTCCAAAGTAAATGTATTTGAGGCATTTCAATGTATGCATAAAGCAAAATTTCATTGTTTTATAAGAAACAGCTTGTGATTTTATAAAGCTGTGCTTTAGACTCACAAAGTACTTATGATGTTTAAGGGAAAAGAATGGCATTTTCTTTGATACCAGTTCTCAATGCAATGGAGAATATTTAAACGTACAAGTAACGTTTTTTCCCCCCAAGAGCGTTAATAAAAGCAGCACATTTTTATCACAATTATATTGTCTAGACTTACACACAAAATGTTAAAAAGGGCCAAGATGAAGCATTCAAATACACATATACACAACATTTCCTTTAACAGGACAAAAATGAAAGAAAATGGATGAAAAACTGATGCTGTCTGGCACTAATAGTGTATTAAAGTCAGTATGTAAATTAACTAGAATTAACACATATTTATGAATTCTTACACATTCTAAAGTTTAAGACATGGCATTATGTTACAATGTGCATTTGAAAAAATAATGTATATATACAGCAAGACCACTATCGTTGTAAAGCATTAAATATATTTCCAAAGATTGTTTCCAATACACAACATGTAAATATGTGCAGATAATCAGTTGACTTAAACATACAATTTAAAGTTTCTGGACAAAATGTAAGAACAATTTCAGTGACAAACTAGTATTATACTGTAGAAACTGGACAGGGACAAATGCAGAAAGCACCCTCTTGAAAAGCAGTGTCACATCCTCTGTTCAAACATAAAAATATACTGAAAATGAACAGTTACAGGATAATTAAAAAAAAGTGCTCATCTAAAGCAGGCTTTCTAATGAGCAAATCCACTTTGGAAGACTAGGATATGTTAATGCTATATCACAAATTAATCAAATTCACAAACTGAAAGAGTGGGTAAATGTGAAGTAATGTGTAATATAATTTCATTGATTTCAAAGGATTTTTGACTTGCAGTCAGCAAGGCGTCAAATAAATTGCAAAACAGCACTTTTTTTCCATAAAGTGAAAGTCAAATGTTTCAACACATTTTTTTTTTTGTAAATATCTTGTTTTCCAGAGAAGAAATAAAGGCATACAGATTTGGAACATCGTGAGGTTGCTGGAATGATGACAAATTTTAATTTTGAGGTCAACAACACACATTACAATGTCTAGGTTTACTATTTATTTCAGTCCTGGTTCTGTCCCTGCATTGAGGTTGGGAAAGAATCAATTCTTTAGGAGAAAAAAATAAATAAAAGCAGTGAAACTAGCACAATATGTATCACAACAGAGAGCCACAGGAAGAACAACAAATAATAAATAAGCACATTGCATAGTGTATAAGCTCCTTTTAGTGTTTTGTGTGATGTAGCATGCTTAATGTTTAGTGTCTTTAGGGTGTGTAGTTCACATAACATCCACTACATTGAAAATCCAATCTTGGTAAGTCACTTTCATACCCCGCAGTGCTAAATCACCTTTACAGCACATCTGCTAAAGTAAAAAAAAAAAAACATATATATATACAAGGTACATTGATAGATATACAATTATTGCACACCACGTCATTTGTTTTTTCACAATATTATATATATATATATATATATATATATATATATATATATATATTGTGAAAAAACAAATGACATGTAGTGTGCAATAATTGTATATCTATCAATGTACCTTGTGTGCCCTGTCATTCATATATATTGCGTGCTAACTGCAGGAGGACAGCTGAAGTGACATGAACAACCTTTTACTTTTAGGCCCATGAAAACAAACAAAAAATAAAATGAAGAATTTGCAGCGAGCACTGCTGAGGGAATGTTTCCCTTTTTAGGGTGTCTGAGATCCAGATCTTTTGAAGCTACCCAGCAGACTCTGAACACCCTTCTTCACACTCGAGCCTACCCGGCGGGCGACAGAATCGGCAGGTGGGCCAGGCAGACAAGAGCTGCTACTGTTGGGAGGTCGAGCGTCCAAACACTTCTGATACCTCAGCTGTAAATTATGGTAAATATAATTTAAACTCATAGAAGAACAGCAACATATTTAAACTTAAACTTAGCTATTTGATTATATAAACTCTGCACAAACATGGTCAAAAGAATTGGCAGTGACATAAAATAAGTGTTTCCTGCTTATTTTGTATTTGCTGGTTTAGTATGTTTTGTTGATTCACATCTTCACTTTTTTTATTATTGTGTGGAGTGATTGATGCATTTTAAATCATTTCAAAAGGCTTCATTGGCCAAAAAAAAAAGAAAAAAAGAAAGAAACTCACAAACATTTTATTTCACATTTTTTTCACTTATAGTAAATAAGATGATTTTTTTTATCAAATTGTGTTGAATTTTTACTGTATTTGATTAACTAAAGCTTGCTCTAAACATATCCTTACCATGCAGGCAGCCTGTACGGCCTCACTTAGACTGGCTGCGTTAGGATCGCACCAGAACATGTGACAGATAAAATCTCCAGGTCCCTCTGCCATGATGAAAGCAAACGTGTGCACATCCTTCCCGACTCCCATAAACGACAGGAAACGCACGCGACACTCTGAAAGAACGTCCTCTGCCTGTGTTTGTGACATTGAGAGGTGCAATGTCAGTACAGTTAATCATCTAAGCAGATTTTTATAATACAGCATTATGTATTATATGATATGATACTGAGTACTGGAAGATTGTCAGACACAAACTTGACCTCAGAAGTTAGAATGGTGAGTGTAGCGGATGCCACGTTAACAATTACAGCTGTCCAATCTTCCTTGTCTTTGTTGATGAGGGCCGTTTCCAATGCTACATTAATAACGTCCATGCCTTCAGGAGACACATACCAACACAACAACTCTGATTTTAGGCAGCTAACTTTGATTTGAACATGACGATAAATGCTATTTTGAGTGCTTAGATGTGATGACATAGCCACGTAAAAACATGCGTCAACAAATCGCAAACAAATAAAATGTCTTGGTTACGTATGGTAACCTTCGTTCCCTGGAGGAGGGAATGGAGACGTTTCTTCGGATGTCACCGATGAATTGAGGATCACTTCTGGGAGCCCCTATCAGCTTCGAGATATAGAGAACGGCCAATGACTATTGCCTTGCGTGCTTGGCATATCGCACCACGCCCCGCAGCACAGGCATAAAACGTAAGTGATCGCAAATTGTTTTTCACTGAGGAGCCGAACTAGTGACTCGGCCTGCAGTGATGGTACAGTGATGGTCCCTCCTTCAGGGAACAAGGGTTACCATACGTAACCAAAAAGTTCCCTTTCAGTCGGTCATGTTCGATGTACGTCACCAACGAATTGGGATCCCTTTGGAAAACGCCACAGTTACTACCACTTCCAGCGCCCCGCGAGAGCCCCTCAGGCCCTGTCTGTTTTGGGCGAAGAAATTCACGCATGGACTGGCCGTGGGCAATACAAGATACAGATGTCCCAGGGGTGGCCCTGGCCATTGTAGGCGGGGGAGCAAAACCAGACTGAGACGGCAGAGCCGGGAAAGACACGGGGGAGCCGTAGGGAGTAGTACCGTATAATTAGTTTCTATATAATAGACATATGGGAATAGACATACGGGATCGCCGTGGGGGTCACAACATATGGAACCTAGCCCAACAAGTTCCAACAATGCATACGAGTGTTAGACCTGGCGTCGGACGCTACGCCACGTCCGGCTGCCGCGGGGTTGCGGAGGACTCAACAGCGAAAACCCTCACGGGGAAGGCGAGACAAACAGCGCGCTGACGTGATCCCATTCTCCTGAGAGAACATTTATCATCCACGAATGCAATCTCAACATTATGCAAGAGGGCTAGTGGCCGTCAGGACAGGAAACGAGCGGGTGGAATGACGTCTTGAAAAAGACGCAGTGTTTCCACCTGCGCTGCTCTTTTAGAAGAAAACTTGCTCTTTTAAATGTGCTGAAGCACCTAGGAACAACCGCGGCAGAACACAGGAGAGAAGTGCAGTCCTGTGTATATGCACTCACCATTTGGTATGCACTCAACAAACCAACAGTGCTGTGAAAACAGCAGGTTATAACTGTATCAGTGAGCTCGCGGCCGTCGCTGATCTCACCCAGCACTCAAAGAAGCCTCTTCTCTCATTCTCTCTCTGCTTAAGCAGGAACAGTCTTCTTCATCAACACCATGTTCGGCTCCGAAGTGAATGACAATAGTGCGTTGCGATTGCTTCCGCTTTATGCCTGTGCTGTGGGGCGGGCTTGCGATATGCCAAGCACACACCGATCAATGGCCCCAGTCAATGGCCCCATCTCTATATCTCGAAGCTGATAGGGGCTCCCAGAAGTGATCCCCAATTTGTTGGTGACGTATGTCGAACGTGACCGACTGAAAGGGAACAAACATGCATTTTGTATATAATAGCATGAGTAAGGTGTTAATGAACCAAGGGCATCCTACCAACTGGCTTTGTTACTTGCACACGACCCAAATACCAAACCTGGAAGCGCTGGACCAACTCGTTCTTGGGAGCTGGGAACTCTGGAGGAGAAAAGATCAGAGTCATTCAGCAAAACAATATTAATTTAAAAAGGTGAGAGAACACCTTATGTAACATCTTATGTTATAATTTAAAAACAACAAAAAACCAAGTGTAGTCAAACCCAACACTTGCAACAGCGTAAAATACTGTATAACATTTAGATCCGCACTGGAGATCATCCACAAAACAAAAGCTAAATTTAGCATATCTGTCATTTTACCCTGGAAAGGGATGTCCCTAGGTCTGGAGGGCTCAGTGTTTAATCTGCTGGAAGGCTTCCTCTGGGCCATGATCTGGAGAAATACATAAATAAAGGCAAACTATTAACAAAAAATACATGGATATTACTGAATTTCCAGTCATGAGTGGGATGATTGCACGTTGCAGGATCAAAGCGTAAGCCACACAAATGCAAACAGAAGTAGTGACACTTGCTACATTGCTTATATTGTGTGTATGATGTACAATGTGTCATAGAACGATTAACTGCATTTGCAATAATATTGTGATATGATAAAACAATTTTGTAACCTCAAAGGCTGTGATTACACTGTTTTAGAAACACCCGCATTCTGTTTGCTTCCACGTTCTCTCACACCATAAAATAATCTTTCATAACGTTCGGAAAGGTTAAAGCAAATCACAATGACATTCACAGGCTTCATTGCACAGGATATGTGCTGTGCAGGGGCGTAGCTAGCAATTTTGGACCCTATGAAAGAATATGAGCTTGTCCGGCGAGTCCGGCGGTTAAGTAGAGAAGTTTAGATAAATGGGTTTGAGCGACCGACTATCAATATTTAACCTGACAAAAATATATTTATTCAGTGTTGTCAACATTATATTTCACCTGCAGCAGCATTGTAAAATTTTGTAATGACACGTTTGGCCACAGGGTATATACAGCAATCCTTAAGTTAAATTTACTACTTTTTAATACCTTTTTTACTACCTTGAGAATATTTTTTAAAACCATCACAACACTGAATTGCAAGTGTTAATCAGCGACCTTTCTGTTATTTACACAGATTTTGACATATATAGCATAAAAAAAGAATAGATTTAGAATCGACACCAGGAGGAAATCTGTCATAAGTTATCATTCAGACACAGTAAAATAGATCTCAACATTCACAAAGGTTGGTTAAGGAGAAGCATTACGCAATTAAATTATTTAGTGTTTTTTTTCCGACAACAAAACCTGAGCCAAATATTACATTTCTATAACTGTGGTAAGTTGTTGAATTTAACAAAATACTAAAAACTAGTGCTGTCAATCGATTAAAAACTTTAACTAGATTAATCACACATTTTTTCTGTGATTAATCGCAATAAAAAAGAAATGTTTTTGTACGTTTTTAATATTAATGTAGAAACAATATAAAGACAGTGTATTTTAAATACTTGTTTAAATGGCATCTTTTTATGAATGAAGGCCAGTAGCCTATTACTGATATTAATACAGCTACTGATTTTTTTTTTTTTTTTTACATTTATTATTAGGCTTCAAAAATATAACAGTTCTTAATTTAAGTAAACTTAAAACAATGCTAACATAAACCCATAATAAATGTCATGTTTCCTGCCCTTCCTGTCTTAACAGTTAGGAAATATACAGCAATTTAATAAAGTTATCAAAGTTATATGCAGTCTGCACCGCATAAACTATAAATTAAATAGTTAATCCTTATTAAAGCTACAAAAGTTATTTAGTCAAGAGCAGCGAGTCATTTTCTCCGTTACCTGACAGGAAGCTTTATTGGCTGCTGTCCCTTTAAGAGCAGACAGACACGCGGATCTCACTGTTTATGTACTGTCCAGTGGTGGAATGTAACGAAGTACAAATACTTCGTTACTTTACTTAAGTACATTTTTTACGTATCTGTACTTTACTTAAGTAGAATAAATAGTGCATACTTTTTACTTTTACTTCGTTACATTTTGCAGCAAATATTTTTCTTTCTACTCCACTACATTTCTACAACGTTTCGTTAGATTTTCGTTACATTTTCTGTAGGGATGCACGATATTGGATTTTTGCCGATATCCGATATGCCGATATTTTTCAGCTCATTTTGGCCGATGCCGATATATGTTTATTTTTTCCCTTTGTTTGGAAACAACACCATTTTGAGCAAAAACTATTTTTTTTCATTCTGGTTTCAGATTTCTGAGGTCTCCTTAATAAAAGAATTCTTGTTGAAGATAAATACATTTTAATAAAGTTCTTTTTATGATAAGAGTATATTAAAAGCTCTGAAAATAACAATAATAAAGTCAGTAATTTTTCACCCCAGATGCAGCTGTAACCTTAATATTGTATTTTTGGATTTAACGTTTGTGCACATGAAGTGGGGGTGGCATGACATCCATTGATGCTGTCTTTTAATTCTACAATTATTGTAGAGCTCCTTGGATTATTTTTCATCATCCATTTCATAAAATTTTATTACAGATTAATACACTGTATATAAAAGTATTTAATTTACAAGTGTCATGCTTGTGATTTATGACATCATTACTGATTTGTTTATTCTGAACAAGAAGTAACTTCAATTTATTTGTGTATTCTACTTTTCATTGTATTAGTGTAACAACAGCGCACCCACTACATGTATAAATATATAGCGGTCTAGCTGGAGGGCACTAGGACCTGGAGAAGCTTCTGCTACTGTGGAGGCTGCCGCATGCGCTAGAGAGTGGGGAGACGCGATTGGGCTTGTTTTGGGTTCGTTTTGTTGTGAAAACGTTGACTGCTGACGGTCACGTCCTTCTGTACGTGCATTCAGAAATTCAAGGCAGCATTTAAAAACAGTCAATATAAATCACTGTACATGCAATGTATTTTCTTGTTTTCACTTGAAGAATGACTGCAGTGCTGACATGGTCTCATCTGTAGCACTCCTTGCACACATGAGTTATTGCAGGCGCATATCAACACGTTATCATATCGGCAAGGCATATCGGCATAATGTTTTCATATCCACCGATGCCGATTTTTATATTTTAAGCGTTTATCGGCCGATTCCGATGTCGTGCCGATAATATCGTGCATCCCTAATTTTCTGATCAGTTTCAGGGCTCGAGATTAAGGCTTGCCCGGATAATATAATGTACGTTAACGTTATAGGCTAATGAATTGACGGTTGCGCTGTTGAGGCTCGCGCAGCCTCTCGAGGAGAAATGTAAACAAATCAGCCCCGCTTACACAAAGAAACTCAGTAAAATACTATGTTAAAAATTCTAAATGTTTAGTTTTTATATTTTATAACAGTTAAAAAAAACATCACATGACACAACCAACGAGTGTAGTTTTCCTGAATACCATCACGACAGAAAATGTGACACTGATTTCATTTGACAGTTCCATAAACAATGAATTAACATCAAGTCACTTACATTTTACTGATTGCTTTATTGCTTTTGTTCTATTTCAGCAGCGAAAATATTTCCAAGATCAGATTTCCATATCCGAACCACAACGTATTGCACAGCAACAGTGCGTTACTGAATCAAAGATTCAATGCCCTATTCATAAACGACTGCCTCATTTATGAACGAATCAGCCGTTTGAACGAATCGACTCAATGACTCTCTCATAAGGTTTCACCTGCCGCCATCTACTGGTGGTTTAGTTAACTTTTTTTTAGTTAAAACAATCTCATAGCATTTAGTGCAGTTGTAATTTTTCAGTGTCAATTATTTAATTTGATTGGTAACAACCCTATTGTATCTTATTCTAATTTAATTTATTAATCAAATTTAAGAATATAAAGGGAAAGCTGAAGCAAAGCCTATATTTAATAAGATTAGGGGAAAATGTCCTTAATAAAAGGTAAAAATATCATAAATATGAAGATTTAAATACATCAAAGCTGATGAGAATGTTGCTTCAGAAAAATGACATTTAACTTTGCAGATAACCAGAATTGTAAGGCAGAATGTAAACTATAGGCAACAGATGGTAAGAACAATTACATTAACCCAAAACTAACTCAATTAAAATGCCACCACTCATACTGTTTTCTTCTTTTTAATTATTAGAATTAGACATTAAGAGAATACATTTTTATGCAAGTACTTTTACTTTTAATACTTAAAGTACATTTAAAAACAGGTACTTTTTACTTTTTACTTAAGTAGGGTTGTTGTTGTTGTAGTACTTCTACTTTTACTAAAGTAAATATATTTCTGGTTACTTGTACTTTTACTTAAGTACTGAGATTCAGTACTTTCTCCACCACTGGTACTGTCTATGGATCGCGCCTCATTCTCTCACAACTCTTTTTGTTCATTTTAGACTATATATTTGGCCTTAAATTTGACAATTTTGATTTATCACTTTTTAATACTTTTTAAAATCCCGCGGACACCCTGGGCCATTAACTTTTAAATGCATCATTACATTTAAAGGGTCATGAAACCCCCCTGCTGCAGCTGTGTTTTTTCACACCTTCGATTTGAAAAAGCTTGTTAAAAGGGGAGTGGTCGACTGTGAAAAGGTGGGATGGTATTGTGTGGAAAGAGGGAATGGTTTGCATAAATAGGGGAGTGTCATAGGTGCATTAAGATTAGCGATACCAACAGCAGCAGTTACAGCGGTTCTGAGACATGTTCTTGGTTCCCGTTGGCATTGTTTACCACAGTGAGATTAAATGAGCGATGAGTACAGCGAATGAGAGAGCTATGAGTGGCGTGCAGCAGAGATCGCAAATCATTCAGCTCTTCAAAGTTCAAACCAGCATAATTCAGTGAGAAATGAAAATAAATGTTATTCAGCATGACGAAATATTTTGCAAACGTGATAAAACTATATTTGTACAAATATGCACGCTGTTTGGCAAGATGAACAACGCGCCGACGTGATAAGAGAACGTGAACCACCCAACATGCGATGCGACAGAGATGTGTAATTCTAGATCGCGGTAAAAGCGAAGGGGTTTGAGGCTTCATAGTGTCGACCGCGCATCTGAAGCAGAGCGACCCGCGCTGGGTTGCCGTGACGATCCGCGCTGTATCACTCGGCAGCTAAATCTATATTTGTCCAAATATGCACACGTTTCATTAAGAGCCCGAACATATGCGGTTTAGTGCATGGCTGTGACCACAAATAAAACGGAGAGGACGTGGCTTTTGTTCATTAGCCTACAGATTACAGATTGGTTATTTTGCACTCCTGACATAGATAGTCAACGCTTGGAGGTTCGGCGTGCGATTCCTCAGGTGAATTTTACTCTACCGAGCCTTTGTAGCAAAGGCTTCCACAGACGGCGCCGGTTACAGCTCGCTCGGCGCCCTTTACGTTACTTCGTATCAGCACAACGCCAAGCTTTTCTCCGTGACTTTTACGCACGCTGCTTCCAAAACTTCCCCACCATATCTCTACAATAATGATGTAAGACGAGCCTGACAGAGGTGACTGTCTCATGCATATTAACTAAATTATCTTGTATGCATACTACAGCGCAGGGATTGGACTGAATGAGCTTTATGTCATGAATATATATCGAGAATCGCTCGGAGCGGCCGACGTCAGCATGTGCCCAGTAGCCCATACTTGGGCCGAAAAGGCCATGCCGACGTCAGCATTTGTGACGTTGCTCCGACTAAGCTTTTCAAACCGGAAGACAGAAATCGCTCTGAAAAATGCAAAAATAACTATTTTCACATATGAATACCATTAATGAGTACCCTTAGTGTTTTCAATGATGTGCAGCCTATACATATCTGTTTACATCTCAAAAAAAGTGTTTTGGGGTTTCATGACCCTTTAAACTGCAAACATATGAGGAGAGTCTCTGCATTAAAGACCCACAAATGGCAGATCAACGTGCAGCTACATTTCTCTCCGATACGGTAGGAGATTAATCTGCAGAGGTGGTAAAAGTACTCAAAAGTTATACTCGAGTGAAAGTATATATACCTAAATAAAAAAATACTCCAGTAAAAGTAGAAAGTCCTCCATTCAAACATCACTTGAGTAAAAGTACAAAAGTATCAGATTTAAAACGTACTCAAGTACCGAAAGTAAAAAGTAAATATTCAAATTAACTGTAAATATCAATAATTAAGCAGATAAAATCTTTTGGGACTGATATGCAATGCTTTAATTGAACAAATGATAAGATTAGATACTGCAATTAAGAATTTGGTAGATTTGCTATTAATAGGAGACAATGAAGCACCTTAACGCAGTATAGGAGTTAAACTTAAAATAGACATGCTCCATAACATTAGCTCCATCAAACAGATGAGGAGCAAGATACTATTAACTAATTCAAAATTAATTCAAAAGCCATAACCACAATGACATATTACGTAACAATTAGTTAATAGTCATGTGCCTCAACAACTAAAGTCATACTATAATTTTGCCAATTGTTATGATTAATGATGAATTAAACAGACAACTGAGAGTCGGAATGCATGGCTTTGAATACATGAATTTACATTATTAGTTCATGTAATATGTTATTAGGGAATTAATGATGTCATATTTAATTAATAGCAATTCATATATTACTTAATCTATTAATCATAGAGAATGTTCATTAGTTGCTGATGCAGTAATCATTAATAAATGGTTTAGTTCTTCATTAGTCATACATTAACTCATGATTATCTGTGCATTAGTTAGGCATGAATTATAATAGTGCACCTGTATTGTAAAATGTTACTGATGTTTTCATAGTAAATTGTGTGCCGCAAAATAAAAAAGTTGGGGAAACACTGAGCTAACGTTAGTGTGGCAAACCTGACTTGTCAGCTTTTCCAAGTCTATACCCGACTGGATCATCCATGAATGACCAGACCGGTTTGGAAATCAAGTGTAATAAATGCTTAATACTTGGAGCGGGCATGGGGAAATGTATTAGAGTAAAAAGTAAACTTTGCCTTTAATATTGTAGTGGAGTAAGAGTAAAAGTAGATGCAAATAAAATATACTCAAGTAAAGTACAGATCCCCGAAAAAAATACTTAAGTAAAGTATCAAAGTATTTTTACTTGATTACTTACCACCCCTGTTAATCTGAATGTGGAGGATTTGAACTGTGATGAATCTGATGATGATTGACAGGGCAGTTAAACGGTGACGGGATGCACGTAACCAAGCAACAGAGTCCATTAAAGATGGCGAAGTAGTATGTCCCGAAGCTTGCATACTTTTCTGCTACACACTCAGAAGTATATACTTTTTCTTCACAAAAAGAGTACATACTTTTAGGACATAGTATAAGTAGGCGAACTGGGACACAACAGTGGACTTCAGACAGAACGGTATCCCAGAATGCATCTCGCACCGACCAGCAAGTGTCAAAAGCGGACGAGAAAACCCGCAGAATTAAAAAATACTACAGTAAATGTGTCAAAAAAATGTAGTTTTAAGAATTTTTCAGTCGAGAATGTAGTTGTTTAAAACTCAAATCTGTGGTTTATTTATAAAGAGAGCGCCTTTTTGGCAATTTGATCTGGCGTTTTCGGCCTTCTGACGTCTGCCGCTGGCTCTGATGTCTCTGTGGTGGTTAAACATGAGATATACATGTCTTGTGTAGATCTAACAGGCGATCTTTGGTCTCATTAATCTTTAATTTGTTCCCTGACAGATCGTTTTGGCTGATTGCAGAGTGAAGTTTTTTTTTTAGGCTATTACCATTGTAGATAGCACTAACTTTGTTTGACTGGATTGTTCACTTTATTTCTTGTAAAGCTTCTTATACCTTTTACTTATAGGCTAATTTTATATCATTGATCACACATAAACTGACATTTAACAAAAAGAGACTGGGCTGTGTTTTATGTCATTTCATTTTATTAGAGTGAAAATCATATATGCACACTTGTCTGAAACACTTATTATTATTATTTAATGTAAATGAAATGAGGCAGGGTTTTTTTTTAGTTCGTTTTGTTAGATACATGCAGTGAAGATAATGCATTGCCTGCACTACATTTGTGTGGCTATATAAGGTTTCATTTTTTTAAATTTTTTTTTTAATGAAAATTAAAAGAGGCAGAGTGGTGTTTTATCATATATTTCGGTTTACTGTAGCCTAAAATACATAGGCCTACACTTTCAGTGACACTATGAAGAACGCTGCTGTTATCAGATCAGCATGACTTGAATTGTGTCCTGCCATCCTCGGGAGTTTGTTCTCCAGTCGAATTTGGCAAGTCTGAATTACACGGACGCAAGTCAGAAGTTTGCGTACTTGGTATTGAGAACCGTATATTCTAGGATACATTAAAACAAAATATGTCAAAAAACGATCTGCCTCTTTTGTTCTTTTAATTTAAAAAAATAATCATTTTAGGCTACAATAAAACGAAATTATGTCATAAAACGCCACTCTTCCTTTTTTCCATTAAAAAAATTAAATAAATCAATATTTTAGGCTACAATAAAACGAAATGTGTCAAAACGCTCGGTCCCTTTTCTCCATAAAAAAACTTAAGCATATAAACATATTATATTATAGATTATGCATGTATATTTATAACAAAATGAAATATAAAAACAACCCTGCCTCTTTTCTCATGTTTCTGATATCTGATTAAATACAATTGATAGCTAAATACAATTAATAGCTGATTAAATACAAAACCCAACAGATCACTCAGATCAGCAGGATCAAGTCAGTTAGAAATACCAAGAGTTCACTCAAAGCAAGGAGAGTCTGCTTTTAGTATTATGCCAGCCGCAGTTGGAACCAGCTTCCTGAACAGATCAGATGTACTCCAACAGTAGCCACATTCAAATCCAGACTCAAAACACATCTGTTTAGCTGTGCATTTACTGAATGAGCTCGGAGCACTGTATGTCCGACTGATTGCACCCTATCTTATCTCTTTATTCTTTTTATATTTGTTTTAGTTTACCTTTGTTTTAATATTTGGTTGCTGTTTCATGCATACTGAGCTTTTTACACTGTTAAAGACTTGGATTCCCATCCTAAACATAGACAAAGTTTCAAAAACTAATGTTGGACGTTTGATAGAGTATTTCTGTGTCAAAAATACTCCTTCCGGTTTCTCAAAAGTTTCGGAGAATTTTTTTTCGAGTATGGGTCGACTTGACGTTAATAGAACGGAAGGTCCTTGTATGGGCCGTACGGGTAGGGTGCGCGCGCGTGACTAGAGCGATGGTAAACACTCTCAACTGCAGATCCAGTCGTCCGTGAACACTTATGTCGGTTATAGTCCGCACCGCGCTCCACTTTATTCCTATGGTTGACGTCGAGCGACTTCAATGCTTCAGGACAGCATTCCGGGAAGGCAGCGCTGCATTAGAACCGATTTGAACGCAGAAATGACGGGAAGCTTCACACCATCGATTCAGTCGTCTCAAAGTGGATCTCCACGGTCACTGCTGTCACAGGACTTCACCAAATCATACCAAAGAAGAGTGTTTTTGACGGAGCGGTCCCAGCGATAAAGGTTCAAATGTCTGCTTCAAATGTCTCTGCTATTGGCTAACATCGCATGAGTAAACATCAGTAAAGGACACGATCGCGTGCTTCGTCATTCAAATGCGCTAACGGTTACTCCACTGCTGTTCTCTGTATAATGTTACACTAGGCTGACGTGCAAAACCGTTTTGCTTGCTAAGGTCTAATGCTAGGGATGAGTCACGATTTTCGAATATTCAATTAGTTGATTTAATTATAGAATATCGAATAGGCTGTGCGATTGTCGTCTAAAAAAAATCCACGTTTGCGGCGCTGATGCGGTGGTGACGTGTTAATGTAACCAGCGGGTGGCACGCGCTGTCAAAACCGCACGTAAAAGCTGTCAATCAATTCTCACACAACAGAAGAAGAACACATCGTCTCATACGCACACTACGTAGTCACAATGTCGAATAAGAGTTCTGTGTGGAGTTCTTATAATAAAATTAATGAAAAAGAAGTGCAGTGCAAACTCTGCCATGCGAAGCTTGCTTATCATAGGTCAACCACTACAATGCACAGTCATCTGAGAGCAAAGCACCCAACAGGTCCATCCACAGGAAAGCAGCAATCAGTGGCTAGTTTTATGATCCGATCAACCAAGTCGGATGCTAGACGGGCAGAGCAAACAACGGCCCTCATCACGAAGATGATCGCTGATATGCTTCCGATCAGCTTTGTAGAAAGTTAAAAGATACAACTTATTATACAAATAAAATGTATGAATTAGGTCTTATTTAATTCTATAAACTATAATACTGATCTGCCAACATTGTCGCTATATGATAAATTAAAATAAGCTGATAACATCACTGTTTTCTCCAGTAGCCTACGACTGTAGGCCTACAGCCAAAACTAATTTTGTCGCAATATTATCCTGTTTGACACTGTGAAGCTGCTTTGACACAATCGTGATTGTAAAAGCGCTATATAAATAAAGTTTATTGATTGATTGATAGAAGGAGAGGGTTAGAAGTCTGATGGAGTTTGCAGAACCCGAGTTTACTGTCCCGTCTAGAAAGACGATCACTGCCAGACTGGAGAAACTTTTTGATGACCATGTAAGGGAGCTGCACAGTCAGTTAGGGATAGTTGAAAAAAATGGCACTGACAACAGATTCATGGACAGCTCGTTTATCCACATTACAGTGAATTAATTGTTAACACAGCCTATACCATAATGAATTAAACAGTCATCATTGGTCTCTCTCCCTCTCTTTCTTCATATATGTAGCCTTTAAACCGTTTTAAATTAATAGCGAATAAAAGCGATAACGGCCCAGTGGACAGATGTCTATCAATGATTTTTTTTTTTTTTTTTAACGAAACATGCAAACATATCACCATTTATACAACAACAGCTAGAAAGTCGACAAAGCAATATCGGTCAGAATTAGGCCTACTGTAGCCTAATCGGTAACCAGCATTGAGAAAAATGTAAAATGCTTATTCCTCGCTTAATTTTTTATATTTTTATATATATTTTATATTTTATATTGCACGTGAGATTATTTTAGCCGAACCAGACTCCTCTTTCTACAGCCTGGTTGCACGTGAGGGGAAAAAAAGCCTTCTTCCACTTAAGAGTTGTATAGCCTACTTTTAAGCACTTTTTATTTTAATATAGGCTATCTCTTTACATAAATATTATTGTCTACTTTAAAAAACTGATCTCGTTATTTTTCCAACCCAACTAATGATGCATCTGCGCTTTCTATATTGCGCATGAGGGAAAAAGCTTCCGTCCACTTGAGAATAGTTGTGCACTTTTAAACACTTTTTATTTTACTATATCTCTTTACATAAATATTTTTTATCCTTAAACTGTAATTTCGTTATTTTACTAACCCAACTAATTAGCCTACTCAGTGCTTTCTAGGTTGCACGTGAGAGAAAAAGCTTCCTTCCATTAAGAGTTGTGTACTTTTAAGCACTTTTTAATTTAATATATTTCTTTATATAAATATTATTTTCTATTAAAAAATATATATAATTTCGTTATTTTTCTAACCCAATTAATGACTCCGCGCTTTCTATAGGCTATCGTTGCACGTGAGGGAAAAAAGCTTCCTTCCACTTAAGAAGAGTTTATGCACTTTATGTCGCTTTACATCATTTTTTTAACTTAGTTTTTTTAACTGTAATTTAGTTATTTTTCTGACCAAACTAATTACTCACCCGTGCTTGCAATAGGTTGCACGCACTTTTCTCGGAGATAGGGCTTCATTTTTGATTTAGCCTATTTTTATAAACGGTCGTTCGTGTAGCCTATAGTTCATGACCACTTTACAATATTTCATCAACATAGTTTATTTTGAAGCCTATTCTGTTTTCTTGTACAAAATAAAATATTTTAAGTTAAATGCAGAGTATAGCACTATTCGCACGGGATTAGTAGCCTATTATCTAGGGACCTCTGAAATTATACTCCCCCCACATCTGAGTTTTGCATATAAATAAAAAACGAAATTATGTTTATTAATTACTATAAAATAAACAAAACGATATCGATGCCTGTTTAATGATTTCATACAGCTAAATCTATAACGAAGTCTTGACATCATATCCGGGAGATAAGTCAGTAAATTCGAGTAAAATCACAGGCTTATCCCGTGCGAATGTGCGCCACGCAAAACTCCGATGTGGGGGAGTAATTTCTAAATCACAGAGGTCCCTAGATAATACTAATCCCGTGCGAATAGTGTTTAAGACGTATAAAAAAGACGAGAAAATCCATTTGTGTAGCCTGCCTGACACGGTATTTTCACAGATCTCATCTCTCATCATGTAGCCTATTTAAAATGGCATAATTGCATCAGTTATATTCTCAATTTAATTTACAGAGCCATCCCTACAAAGTTTTTAGGTTAACTATAGAAGAGACTATATAGAATTAGTGTGTGTCGCACTCGCAAGAACGGGCGCGTGGCATCAGGATAATTGCGTGATGTTGGTCAGCCTTCACGGCACAACCCTACTGTAGCCTACATTACGATGAACTTGAGTGCACATTAAATGAAAGGCATTTAGGAGATTATCCACACATTTTCCCCCAGCCTTTATTTGTTTGTGCTGACCACGCCACTATCAGAGACCCGGAGTTTAATTGACCAAAGTCTTTTATTTAAGGGGGGGGTGAAACACTCAGTTTCAGTCAATCTCATGTCAATCTTGAGTACCTATAGAGTAGTATTGCATCCTTCATATCTCCGAAAAGTCTTTAGTTTTATCATATTTATAAAAGAAATATAGGCTGTACCGAGTCTTTCCGGAAAAAACGAGTGCCTGGAGGCATAGTGTGGGCGGAGCTAAAGAATGATGAATGCGCACAAAGCAGTGACGTCCTCAAGCGTGGAGAAACCCATCTATCTCAGCTTATACAGATAATGATCCACAATCAAATCTGAGGCAGAAATAAATTGAACACGAGAAACGGCAACATCAGGACGTCCATCTCTGTGGTATGTACTGTATTTAGGGGCCTCTGTGTGTCTTTACTCGCAGTTTATGAGGACATGATTCGGTTTATGGACTATTGTATGTGACTAAGTTAGACCTTAGAAGTAGCAAGCAAAACGGTTTTGCACGTCAGAGTCAGACTAGTGTAAAGTTATACAGAACAACAATGGAGTAACCGTTAGCACATTTGAATGACGAAGCACGCGATCGTGTTTACTGATGTTTACTCACGCGACGGTAGCCAATAGCAGAGACATTTGAAACAGATTTACTCACCGGCTGCTTCCAAAGCAGGACCGAACCTTTATCGCTGGGACCGCTCTGTCAAAAACACACTTCTTTGGTATGATTTGGTGAAGTCCTGAAAGCAGTGGCGTGAAAATCCACTTTGAGACGCGACTGAAGCGATGCCTTGAAGCTTCCCGTCATTTCTGCGTTAAAATCGGTTCAAATGCAGCGCTGCCTTCCCGGAATGCTGTGCTGAAGCGTTGAAGTCGCTCGACGTCACCCATAGGAATAAAGTGGAGCGCGGCGCGCGACATAAGTGTTCACGGACGACTGGATCTGCAGCTGAGAGACTGTTTTCGGCGTGCATTTCCTCTCTCTCGATCTAGTCACGCGCGCGCGCGCACCTTGAAATGCACATCCCTAATAGTCGCATACAATAGTTCATAAACCGAATCATGTCCTCATAAACTTCTAGTAAAGACACAAATGTTGACAGGCCACTAAATACAGTACATACCACAGAGATGGACGTCCTGATGTTGCTGTTTCTCCTGTTCAATTTATTTCTGCCTCAGATTTGATTCTGGATCATTATCTGTATTAGCTGAGATAGCCATGGGTTTCTCCACGCTTGAGGACGTCACCGCTCTGTTCGCGATCGTCATTCTTTAGCTCCGCCCACACGATACGCCTCCAGGCGCTCGGTTTTTTCCGGAAAGACTCAGTAAAGCCCATATTTCTTTTATAAATATAATAAAACTAAAGACTTTTCGGAGATGTGAAGGATGCAATGCTACTCTATAGGTACTCAAGATTGACATGAGATTGACTGAAACTGAGTGTTTCACCCCCCCTTTAAATTAAAAATGATGAGTGAAAACTAGGTTTGATGGAAATAGTAAGTTTGACAATAAGGTTTGAGTATGTGTAAATCTGTGGAGGGTATGATGAGTGAGAATGAGTTTAATAAGAAAGTTACTGAGTAAAAATCAGGGAATAGTGATTAAAATGGATGTTATGAACGTGTTTGAGAAAGAAATGAATGAGAGGTGTTCTAATAAAAATGGTACATGTATGTAGGCTGTAAACTGAAGAATGTTTTATTTTTATATCAGACCATTATTGTGGATCTGACCATTTTATTTTATCTTATTATTTTTTTAATTATTTATTTTTATTTTATTATTATTATCTTTACAACTGTTTTACCAATGCTTGTTTTAAAATGTTAATTCATCCATATGGTATTCTTTTTTCTCATGCATTTGTTACCACTGTTTTAATTAATTTCTATGTAAAGCACTTTGAATTGCCATTGGGTATGAAATGTGCTATACAAATAAACTTGCCTTGGCTTGATGTTTAACCACATCAGAGCCAGCGGCAGACGTCAGAAGGTCTAGCCGAGAAAAGGCTGCTCTCGGCAGGTTAACGAGCGCTGAGCACCCGCTGACCGAGCTCACAAAACGCCAGATAAAATTGCAAAATATGTGCTCTCTTTATAAATAAACCACATATTTAATCATTAAACAAGTACATTCTTGCCTGAAAAAGTTAAAACTACATTTTTGACACATTAACAGTATTTTTAAATTACGCTGGGATTCTCATCCGGGATGTCTCCTCTCGATGCGTCCTTGATAAAAGGGGCGGATCAAGGACACATTCAGGGTTTTTAACTATAGCCTGCTTGGCTAGATGTGAACTTTGAAATGGAACAGTACTTGGCAGCGACTGATGACGTTTTACAAGTCCACAAGAATACAATACAGACAAGTACATATATTGAGAAACGGCCAGTAAATTAGCTGATTAGAGTGTGGCACCAGGTGTCTTCAATATTGAATCTTTTCACAATATTCTAATTTTCTGAGATACTGAATTTTGGGATTTTCCTTAGTTGTCAGTTATAATCATCAAAATGAAAAGAAATAAACATTTGAAATATATCAGTCTGTGTAATGAAAGAATATACAAGTTTCACTTTTTGAATGAAATTAGTGAAATAAATCAACTTTTTGATAATATTCTAATTATATGACCAGCACCTGTAAATTAAATAGCTAGTAAATAATAAAGAGGAATATAAAACAAACAATTAACAGAGTGTTTTCAGTATTTAAT
This sequence comes from Pseudorasbora parva, assembly GCF_024679245.1. Classification (NCBI taxonomy): domain Eukaryota; kingdom Metazoa; phylum Chordata; class Actinopteri; order Cypriniformes; family Gobionidae; genus Pseudorasbora; species Pseudorasbora parva. The sequence continues at coordinate 23,446,164 of NC_090194.1, read as the reverse complement.
AGTATCTGAACGTTTTCCATTCCGAGCTGTAATTGATTTTTCTCTGTCTCAGCTTTACTGTTGCTTGATTATTATTAATGATGATGACAGACACCGGGAGATCAGCATTCACACTAATGCACATATCTTTTTAGAAATATAAGATGTGGTTTGTCCTGTCTGTTTAATAACTTGAGATATGGGTTTGCATACATTTTGCGTCATAAAAGCATTTTGAGACGCGTACAGATGTATGCGCGAGCGCTCTTCACAAAGTAGGCCCGAGCATTTGGAACTGAAAGCCTTCTCACAGTAGCCGCGTTTCCATTATCCTTCAAAATGCGCAAATTGAAATTGCGATTTGAAAATACGCCCAATGGAAACGCGGCAATTTCGCTAAAACTCCCATATATCGCAAAAAAGTTTTTACGCTCTCATGAGGTGGTTTTTCAGGCAATTCGAAAAAGGACATTTTCGCAAAACTGCAATGGAAACGTTTTTTCGCATTTACATGTCACCTGTTGCGGTGACGCATTGCTGCAACATAGGGCCTATATATTATATTTTCCACTCAATTGTATGGTAAAAACAAGATAATGTAGTTAAAAGGACATATATTTTCTCCTAATATGGACTAGATGCTATATATACTGTAATTAAGACATATATTCAAGAAATGTGTTAAAACAGGAAGAGCAGTTTCAGCCTTACTCAAAGGCCGAGGAAACAGGCCAGTTACGCACGTCAATCCATTCCAGACGATCTTAGTTTGCTTCTTATTTGATATACAGGCAATTAATTTATGAAACATCAATCAAAATAAAAATACAATTTATACAAAACGAAATATTTTTTTTAAGAAAGACTTTCTAGAAAATAAAACTCAAAGTGATCAAAATCATGTGACGCCCCAGGTCTCAAATATATTGCGATTCTTACTCATGCTCCTCACTTTTCATAATCAACATATAAATTAAAAAAATAATTAGGGATGCACCGATACCATTTTTCCAGAACCGATCCGATCCGATATTAAAAGTGTTGAATATCGGTCGATACCGATACTAAACCAATCCGATACCAATGCAGTTTTGTCTATGTAGAATTTCTAAGCCTTAGTGTGTAGAATTGAATAAATTAGATTAGTGAATAATACAGCAGCAAAAGTTATAAAATCACAAGTGCACAATAATTGTATAAAATCTAAACATTTAGTTGGGAAAAAAATAAAGGAAACCACAAAAGTGAATAACTGTAGCTGTAAATCTGGTAAAATATGTTACACAAAATATATTCATGAAAAACAAGTAAATATATTTATAGAAATAGGGCCTATATACTAAGAAATTGCATTTATTTTAAATGTATAATGCATATTTTTAATGAGGCAGCAACATATAGAGCAGAACAAGAAAGGCTATTAATAAGGCTTTCATAGCGTAACAGTAGCATAATACAGAGCGGCACAAAGCGCTTATGCGCATCCCGTGCGCAGGATGATGCGCTTGAAGCAACACGGAGTCACATGCTCACAGCCACATTCATAGACGCTCATTCACAGCGCGCCGCACTCCGTCCGCATCAAGAAGTTTAAAACAAGATATAGACGCGTAGTATATCTATGCAGTATTCTTATAAGCCGTTTATTTTAACAGTTTAATATTTCAGTTACTGTGTGTGAAAAACAATATAATAACTAGTCCAGTGTTGTGATCTAACTGACATCCGGTAGAAAGTAACACGGTTTACAGCAATAAACGCCAGCAGATAGCCATTTTTTTGAGAAACCATAACGTTAGAGCGTTATCTACAGATCAAGCATAATAACAGAAACAATAAATAATCTTGGAAAGTTTCATCGTGTTGAGTGTCGTAACCGAACGCGACAGTTTAAAGCTGAATGGAGATGTGACTGACAGCCGCAGTGGAGGGAAGCATTGACGTGAACTAATCTGTACTCGCATTAAACGATGGAATGGCTTCAGAACACTTATAATATAGTGCACGAATCGTTGATGCTTTATAAGGTTTTTGTGCCGTTTGTGGGGCGCTGGGGCTTAACAATAACACAGAATATTATGCGCACAGTATCGAATTTGGATCGGTCCTGTCTGTCCGATACCCGATCCGGCAAATAATGGCAGATCGGAGCCGATACCGATCCCGAGAATCGGATCGGTGCATCCCTAATAATAATATTACAGGCTAATGTTTAAGCCTGAACGTTACCTATTTAGTTTCGTAGCTAGGATATGTTTTCTTTAACCCACCGCCGATAAAAGCGCCAACGTTTTCTCATTTTTTCCTTCTTCCTTTAAGCGAGATGAAACAATTTACAATACTCTTGTCATTTTTAGCTATACAGATAAGTTCAAGACATAATTATAAACTATAAACTGTCTTCTTTTATTTGTGAAAATGGTTACATTACATTATTAATAGAGCTTTGTGAGATCGCAATGAACTGAGATGATATCTTGGAATTGGAATTATGATGGGCGCGTATTTTGCCGCGCTAACCCACGCATGCACACGCTTGCTTTTCTGTTAATTTACTTGAAATAGTGTCAAGGACGTCCAGAAAAAACTATTTATACTTTAATGCGGACGGGAGCGGGAGAAAGTTAGGAGAAGGTATAAAATCCGTCCTGCGCAGGTCTCTACTTGGAAAAACCACAGAGTGACTTATTACTGACTATATTTAAACTGAGCTGTGTAACTTCTTATATATTAGGTTGGCTATTTTATTTTGATAATGAACTGACTGCGATGTCAAGTTTGCAATGCTGGAATATGTGCGCGCGCCAGGCGCCAGGTTATGAAACCTTTCAATTATTTGTGTTATAGCACCATTTGGTGTATTCACATATTTTATTATCTTTTATCACCTTTATCATCATACCAAACTAAAGTTAGGTTGTCATCTACATCACAAACTATTAGTTACCTCACTCTCAATAAGTTTTCTGAATAACCACTTATTATTCTACAATTCTTGAAACATTGTAATTTCAATAAATCTAGGATATTTTGCATGCAACAGCAGAGTGCACAACATCTTCAATGTTTACACAAGAACAAGAATATAAATATTTTCAGCAATCAGCTAAGATGTCCATACCTTAGAGCAGATGTCATGCATGCTTGTGGCAATGTTTTTTGCAGGGGTGTCACACCGAAATACATGACATTTGAGCACATGAGTCAACTTGTCTCGGGCCACATATGCAAAGTCCCTGCAATAAAAGACAAGAGATAAACTTAAACAGCTGCATGTATTCAAATCACAATTCATCCATGCACCCATAAACTTGTGCGCGCACAGTAATAACGTCTTGGCTACGTATGTAACCGAGTAGGGAATAAGACGCTGCATCAGTAGCTGATGCTATGGCAAAAGGCTCTGATGTGATGGCTGTCTGAAGCCTGCATTGAATCACGCCAATAGTACTAGGCCTCTCTTCTACGGTGTTACTTTACAGATGTCTTTTAAGAATGTGTCATTCTATGATGAATTGAGTTTCTACCAAGGAAACCAATCAGAGACTGAGCATGGCTGGCTATGCAGATTCTTATACCCTACAAAGAAAAACAAGATGATGTACTAAACAAAAATGTTCCCTTTCATAGGTTTACTTTGAAGCTGCATATTAAACTTTTTTTGTGTTTTTGTTTTGATAGTGCTCTTAAATTTGACAGACTCTTCTCAAAACCAGTTTTTTTTTAATCTCCGAACACTTTCTAAAGTAAAATTATTTCTTTCTTCTTAGGATTTTGAATGGGTGATTCATGCTTTTATTTCTACAAGGTTGGACTACTGTACTGTAATTCCTTTTATATGGGCATTAATCAAGCATCATATTCGGCTCCTCACCAGTGTTCGTAAACGTGAGCACATTACTCCAGTTTTGAAATCCCTGCATTGGCTCCCCATTCGTTATAGAATTGATTTTAAAGTTTTAATGCTGGTTTTTAAAGCATTGAATGGATCATATGTCAGATTTTCTATCCATTCAAAATTCTGGAAGGTCTCTTAGGTTAACTATAGCCTGGCTCTGCCCTCCTACGTACTTCCGCTCAATTTTCATTTTCCTTCAGTACTACGTCTGGGACTGCTGTGTAGTCTTAGGTTTTCTCCGAACAAATTTTTACCGGTCCAATCAGCGAACAGAGGGAGTGGCTGAGAACGATGTCGTTGATGTTGAGCGCTAGTTTGAGATGTAGTTCAGTAATGGCGGCGGAGAAAGATGCAAACTACTAAACCATTCATTGCATTGTGGCACCGCTTCCGAATATCCAGAAGCTAAAGCCGGAGCAATAACAGTCTATGCTGGGGTTTGTTGGTGGCCATGATGTTGTGGCCCTCCAACAGGGTAAATTCGGGAAAAGATTTTCCAGATCGCTTCGTTAGTGATGAAGGAGTTGGCTGAAGCTATTCGGGCGGTAACTGTTTCTCGTGGGGTCGGAAGGTATTGCCATCATTTAAGTTACAGGGACTGGTCAGTTTTTTTATTGCCGTCCGTCTCTCACCACCCGTGTAAAAATCCCCGGCCGAGTTACCTACTGCTTGTGTTGATGTAACAGCTGTCCGAATACACATCTCTGAGTTTTCAACAATATATCACTTCAAAATTCACTGTTTGTAATCATTTTTGACCACTGCAGAACACCATACAATTGCTTTGCTGTTATTAGGATGCATTTATAGACTTGTATTTCCTTAAAATGCTGGCAAGTATTTAGAAGAGCAATATATTTCATCACCGCTCAAACAAATTAAAATAAAAGCACTTACACATTTGAATTGTTCTGTTATTTATAGCAGCATTTATTATCATACCAAACATATGACACTTTATTTACAGCATACAGTGATTTTACGGACCACGTGAGCGCCGCGTTCCCGATCACAAAGCTCTCCTGTCCACCTTGGCGTGAATAAATCACATCCGAATGCACGAGTTTTAGGTTTTATCCTATAGTTTTATTACTGAGGTGGCATGCACATGTGCACTTTTATTTTTTCGGATTTCCATGAGTGAAACAGGCTTGCATGACATACGTCACGACCAAACGTTAGCGATTGGTTATGGCAGATCCAGAGTGGCTCAGGGCAGATCCAATAGTTTTAAACCTCAACAGGGTGCCCGCCTACGCGGAAATGAACCCTTGTCAATGGAGAGTGGCAAGACTCTATGTACAAAAAATGAAATGTACGAGAGTCTGGTAAAACCAGGCTAGGTCAACTAACCAGAGACTTTTAAATGTTCCCCGATCTAGACTAGAACTGAAATGTGAACCGTGCATTTGCCATTGCTGCACCAAAACTTTGGAACAGCTTACCTGTCTTTATTAGAACTGCGTCTAGATTGCACGAGTTTAAAGCAAAACTCAAAAACTTTTTTTTTCTCTGACTTTTTATTGTAGTTGATTTGTGCTGTGTCTGGTCTGTTTTGTGTACTAATGTATGTTTTATATGGTGCTTAGGGCTGCACGATTAATCGAAATCGAACCGCAATCGCGATTTGGCTTGTGTGCGATTATGAAAGCTCAAAGGCTGCGATTTTAATTAAATAAACAAATGCCCTGTGTGTTAGCGAAGAGCGGCTCTGTGATAAACGCTGCTCCGTCTGATAGACTGCGAGTTTGAGTCGCTTATAACGTGCGTTTGAAAAAGCAACACGAGTCAAACATCTTCACAAACTAGTGAAGCGTTCATAAACCTGTTCAACAAAAGACAATGTTTAATAACATGTTTTACCTCACTTTATATCAACAGTCGAGTTTGTGAGCTGATGTGGCTTCTCATCAGAGTGAGGCAGATGTGTTATTTTATAGTATTCATCTCAATCAGCACTGCATTATAATACACTTTATTATTATGAAAATACCCTTGACGGCTTGAAGAACTCAAATACACCCTATTTTGCTGCAGTCGTGTTTATTGTCGTCATGTTTAATCAAAGCATTTCTATTTTCTGTTTACACCGGGTTAGCTTCACATCATGGATTTCCTGAAAACTAACATCAATTACTTCTCTGAGAAGTATGTGACGCGGTTTCCGCTCGAGGGCGCCCTCTGGCTTTCAGTATGAATGAAAAACTTTTGGGTAATCAATAATAAGAAAATAATGCTTAATACATTTTAAAACTTCATAAACTTAAAAAATTATAAATTTGTTGGACAATCCATGTTTTTCTTCAATGTACAGGAGTTTCTTTTCCCCACAATGGATACACAAGAGTTTCATATTTCATATTAAAGGAGCACTAGGTAACTTTTCAACCTTCATAATATATTTTCATGTAGTGTTTCATGTAGTGTTCAAACTCTTGTGATGATACATCGACTTACAATATTGAATGACACGTCTGCCATAGCTTGATGGGGTCTGTATCGTTTTTAATCGTACTTTTAAACTTCGGGTTTCGGGTAGTAACCAGAGAAAAAAAAGAACTACAAAATTCGACTGCTTTACGGCATATACGCCACTACCACCAACACCCACACTTCCTTAAATTCGGACGTGCGAGCCCAACTTTGTTCGTTGGATAATATAGTCATGTCCGAAGCAGCACAGACATATAAGAAAGAAAAGGTTTTGTTGGAGGAAAGCAATAAGAGGAAACGAAAAAGTGATTGAATCAAAGGCAGGACGAGGATCAACATTGGACCAGCGTTTGCTCGTTAGCGTGAGCTGAAGGAGGCGTGCCCGACCGATGCTGTCATGCTTGTTATGGTGATTACCTACCACTCAAACATTGAATTGAAGTATTATATAGATTCTGTAAAACAGTAACCAATAGACTACTATAATGACGCTGGCTTGTAAACATGGGCATCGTGATTATTTGGCATTTGAAAAAAATAAAACCCATGAAATTATATTCATATGACATGCTGAAACATATGCCACTGACTGTACCTGGGATGAAGACATTTCACACGACACGTGCTGCCAGAAGAACACCTGCATGTGAACTGGTGAACTGCCCCAACCCGCGGGGACACTTTTATGAAGTTATTTGACCCGCCCCGCACCACTGTATATATTTTTACAACCCGCCCCGCACCCGCGACCATTAAATAGACATACGGGGTCCGTGGGTTATGAGACGACCCGGGCATTACTAGTTCAGGGCTATCAGGGTTGTCATGTCAACAAATGCATGCGCGATGACATCCCCTGTTGTAGGATGACAGAGCTTACGACAGTAGTTTAGGACATTATTTTTTCCCAACTGTAGGGGGACCCCCGAGACCAAAAGTTGCCAAGTGCTGGTTTAAAGACAGACTTTAAGAATAACTCCTTAGGCTTAGACCTTTCTAATGTTTTTTAGTCATAGGCTGTCTGCATATTAATAGGTAACCCAGCAGTTTTTTGTTTTTGTAAAAAGTTTTCTGTAAAATATTACAAAAATAATAATAATAATTAGTATTAGTATTATATTGTTATATTTATTCTGACATACTCTTTTTTTATTTGTAATTATGAAAATGTTATTGTAATGGTAATATTTCTTATTTTTCAAAATATTTTAGCAGTAATAATAATCATAATAATTATTATTACTCACATTAATATAAAAACACAAAATGTTATATACACACACTTTTCATTTGTAAAAAAAAAAAAAAAAAAAAAAAAAAAAAAAAAAAAATCGCAATTTTACCCAGAATAATTGCAATTATATATTTTCCCCAAATCGTGCAGCCCTATGCTATATTTTGCTGATTTTTGATATAATGTACAGCAACTTGGTCAATATTTGTTGTTTTAAATGGTGCTATATATAAATATAAAGATATAAATATAAAGCGTTGAGAAACTGATGCTAAGGGATCGCTGTATTAACATGCCATGCTGCGAGGAAGCCACTGATTCGTCAATATGTGAGAAAGTTGCACAGACATTTAAGCGAGTTCCGTCACTGTACTATTTTGTTGTTGTGTTTTTCATTAAAAATAACAGGCTTAATGAACCCACCATTTAAGCAACCCGCATCCGAATTGGCACTTATTCTAAATTATAATTTGAAAATAAAATGCACACGGCCACACTTCAAGGTGTGTGTCCACTAGTGCGTTTTCAGTTCATTCCTATGGAAAACTCAACATTCCATACAAGAATAAACCTCATTGGTTCTTGTGGAAGCTCAAGCATGCTGCATAACATGAGAATGAACCTCACTTGTTCTCACGCATCAAACGAACATGCTTGAGCTTTCGTTTACCACAACTGATGTGTGAGTTGATGAATGTTTATATGTTAGTTAAATCTGTACATCAAAGGGATCATGTCTCTTCAGAAAATTTTGACTCAATTTACATGGATTTAGTTAATTTTATAAACTTTATCAACTTTTTGAAGCATCAAAGTGGTAGTTTGCATAGCTGAAGAGACATTTTTTGTGTTGATTAGAGATGTAAAAAAAAGGGGTTCTGGCAGACCAATCACGGCGCTTGCGGTCCGCATAGAATTGACGCGTTGTTACATTTTTGGAGAGGTGCGCGTCAGGGTACGTCGTAATGCATGTGCACAACACACAGATTACGGCATAGCTACGGCATACACTCGATGCAGAAGTATAAATTTGGCTTTAATTAGCATAAGATGTATAGGTTTATAACTTAGAATTTTGACTGCATGGGAAGTCTTTTTCACACAGACAGTGCAATTAATTTTATGTGAATGACTTATTTTATTCCAGCTTTCTTTCTTTTTGTGATAAAGTGCATTGGGCATTAATTAGTAGTGGGCTAAATAGCAGCATGTTGAAAATTGTGCCAAAAGTTTTTTTTTTTTTTTACAATGATAAAATTGCACAGTTGCCTACTCAGGTAAGGTCAGGTTTGCCGATGTGTATTTTATTTGGGCTATATATTTATTTTTGTCCCTGTGCTCTGATCGGAGACAGGGTTTACTGCTGATATTCTGGGGATACAATATTCATAGCCAATAGGCTATAATAGCAGGCAACTTAGCCTTTAAATATGGTTGCTGCATTGGATCAGTATCTTTTCTAGAACAGGCAAGAGCTTTCTAGCCTTGCGTCTCACGTCAGCAGCGCCTTGCATCGCCCATAGACCTTAAAACAATTAGTGGATGATGTATATACAGTGGGTACATAAAGTATTTAGACCCCCTTAAATTTTTCACTCTGTTATATTGCAGCCATTTGCTAAAATCATTTAAGTTTTTTTTTCTTTTCTCATTAACCCTTAAATGCATGACTGTTTTGTCAAACATTATTACATTTTGGGGTCGTTAGCGACCCGGATATATATTTAACATGGATAGAACTCTACCTGTCACGATAATATATATAACTCCTGATGTTAGAGTAATACTTACAGAAGAATAAAATAAAATCTATTTTGTTACCTTTTGGAGCTTGGAAGGGTTCAGCGTGAGCAGATGTTTAATACCCTCATCATATGTCCTCGTCAGAGCTCGTTTATCAGCACATTAGTAGAAGTATAGTACAGTAGAAAATAGAGCAGACTCCCCAGACCAATGTTCAATTTTAAACTGAGCTTGGTCTGTTGATAGCCAGACTAGAAGTAAATAGCTTTCTTTTATGAAAATGGTAAATGGTTCTTTTTATTGTCCATTGAATCATTGGTTCATCCAATTTGTTCAAAACATGGATTTAGAAATAAAACGCCACTGTGTATTGTTCGGAGTTGGAGATGAACAGTTCTGCTTTGTCTTTATATTTTCGTTGGAAAAACAGACTAAAAACAGGCATTTTTTACTCATATCTTGAATTTTAGGGATATTCTAACTGCATTCCATTCGCCTTATTCACCTGGCGGCTATTTTGAAAAGTCGAACGCCGTTGAGGGGTACACAAACACGGAAGTTGGACTCCAATAAAGTACTTATAAGTAGCAGCATTCTTTTTCACTCACTTTCTGAATGATGTGTGTAACATAATCATGTAATACATCACTGATAATCTGTTTATGTACAGTGAGGAAAATGAACACCCTGCTATTTTGCAAGTTCTCCCACTTAGAAATCATGGTGGGGTCTGAAATTGTCATCATAGTTGCATGTCCACTGTGAGAGACAATCTAAAAAATAAAATTAAAAAATCTAGAAATCACAATGTATGATTTTTTTTAAACTATTTATTTGTATGATAGAGCTACAAATAAGTATTTGAAAACCTAAGAAAATCAATGTTAATATTTGGTAAATTAGCCTTTGTTTGCTGTTACAGAGGTCAAACATTTCCTGTAGTTTTTCCACCAGGTTTGCACACACTGCAGGAGGGATTTTGGCCCACTCCTCCACACAGATCTTCTCTAGATCAGTCAGGTTTCTGGCCTGTTGCTGAGAAACACAGAATTGGAGCTCCCTCCAAAGATTCTCTATTGGGTTTAGGTCTGGAGACTGGCTAGGCCATGCCCGAACCTTGATATGCTTCTTACAGAGCCACTCATTGATTATCCTGGCTGTGCGCTTTGGGTCATTGTCATGTTGGAAGACCCAGCCTAGGGATTGTGTTTTTGGAATGGTACTCATTAGGGATGGCGAAAACTAAACATTTTCTTGACTGACCACCGAGCCTCATTAGCCGGTTGAAACCGGTTAACCGATTAGTTTAAAATAAGCTGCGATATTTGAAATAACAGCCACGAGCCGCGCCTGCAATTTCGTGACTCTGTCGCATCTCTCTGCTGCTCTGCCTCCCGCTCTCTCACACACACACATACACACACACACACACACACACTGTCCCGGCACCGCCGCCTCCCTTCCTCAAAAGCAGCGCCGAGGAGCTTGTTTGTAATCGACAAACAAATGGCTCCTTAGTTTCAAAATAAAGGCATTTGTCTAGTGTAAAAAGCTCATTTGAAACATTGCCGCGGCTCATTTAACAAAATGACAGCTCCGACTGAATTTTTTTAATTTAGATTATGTCTCTTTCAGTGAACACAGAGGGTCACCTACGATGACAATTTCAGACCTCTCCATGATTTCCAAGTAAGGTAAGGTAAGGTAAGGTAAGCCTTTATTTGTCCTGCAGTAGGGAAATTGCATTTAGCAACAGCAGGGATACAGGGGTAAGTAAAATAATAATCTCACAAACACTAAAAACATCAAATAACCTATGAATAACTAGATTAAATTATGCCCATCGGTATTGCACATTACAAGTTATTGCTCAGTCAAATAGCACATTACTTATATAGCCAAACATAAAAACATAATAATATAAAACATTGCCCAGTAAAAATGAGTTTTCTGTTAGGAATGATCATTGTATAGCCTGACTGCAGCAGGAAGAAAAGACCTGCGGAATCTTTCCTTCACACACCGAGGATGGAGCAATCTGTCACTGAAACTACTCTCCAGAGCTGACAAAGTATCCTGCATGGGGTGTGCCTCATGGTTCAGCATGGATGACATTTTTGCCAGGATCCGTTTGTCAACCATCTCCCGCACTGAGTCCAGAGGACAACCAAGAACAGAGCTGGACTTCCTGATGATCCTGTCGAGCATCCTCCTTTCTCTCTCAGTGATACTGCTACTCCAGCAGGCCACACCATACAGGATGGCTGATGACACCACGGAATCATAGAAGGTTTTCAGGAGCGCCCCCTGCACTCCAAAAGACCACAGTGTCCTCAGGAGGTAAAGCCTGCTCAAACCCTTCCTGTACAATGCCTCTGTATTGAGAGTCCAATTCAGTTTATGGTTAAGGTGAACACCCAGGTACTTATAAGAGTCCACTCTCTCAATGTCCATTCCCTGGATGTTCACCAGTGAGGGAGCAGACCGGTGTCTGCGAAAATCCACCACCATCTCCTTAGTCTTCCCTGCGTTAATAAGGAGGTGGTTTGGCCGGCACCAGTCCACAAAGTCCTGCGTCAGTCCTCTATACCAGGGATTCCCAAAGTGTGGTGCGCGCACCCCCAGGGGTACGCGAGCTGACTCCAGGGGGTCCGCGAGAGGAAAAATGTAATGGCGGTCTTTTTTTAAAAATGGGATTTCCATACAATAAAAAAAAAGACAAGATGATCGCGGAAGATTGCGCTAATTCTAAACCGAAACTAACATCTGCTTGGCCTCACAGAGCGCGCATTAACTGACGAGCTTACATTCAAGGTGTGCGCACACTGGAGCGGTTTCAGTTCATGCATATGGAAGTGTAACTTTCATAAGAATTAATTGAAAGTTCTCGCTTGCTACGCTCTGTTATATATATATGCTTAACTGTCTGAAATCAGGGGAACTGTCAAGTGGGACAGTTAGTGACGAAGGAGGAGAGGGACCAAGAGAGAGTGAGGATTTGGAGGCAAAAGAGACCGAGAGAATAGTGAAACGTTTGATGTTGCACTTGAAAAGATTCAGATTGATCCTCATGTTTATTTATTTTATCTATATCGGACCTTATTCTCTTTAATGTTGTGGATCGTTTTTGTTTGTAACTTCATTGCAATTTAATTTAATGTACTGTCGTTCTAATTTCCAAAACCGTTGTGTTATGATGATTATAATGCTAGCTCCACAGTCATTGAATAGGCCTAGCGGCCTATTGCTGCAATGTTTCTTTTATGCGGCTGAAAATAAACGTGCTTTCTGTTACTGAGCCTGTGTCTGACACATCCTCATAAAGTGGAAGCTTGTGCGTAGCTTTGTTGCATTATATTGAAACTTTTTTGATGTTGTTATTGTCATTCGTTCTGGTTATCAGGGGGGGGGGGGGGGTACGCGAACCCGTTCGGGACATAGAAGGGGGTGCGCAGGTAAAAAAGTTTGGGAACCGCTGCTCTATACTCTGCTTCATCGTCATCACTGATCAAGCCAACCACCGCAGAGTCGTCAGAGAACTTAAGCAGGACACAGCCATCAGTGTTATATCGTAAATCTGCAGTCTAGAGGGTGAAGAGGAAGGGTGCCAGTACCGTGCCCTGAGGGACACCCACACTACAGGCCACCTGATCAGACACACAGCCCCCGGCCCTCACAAACTGAATCCGGTTTGTCAGGTAGTCCAGGATCCAATTCACACTAGATGCCAGATGCAAATTCACACCAGTCTGCACTAGCTTGTCCCTCAAAAACACCGGCTGAATGGTGTTGAATGCGCTGGAGAAGTAAAAGAATAGAATTCTCACAGCGTTGCCGGGCTTCTCCAGGTGCCTAAGAGCACAATGTAATAGAAAGATAACAGCGTCCTCCACTCCAATCCCAGGCCGGTAGGCAAACTGCAGTGGGTCCATTGCTGAGCTCACTTCTGAACGGAGGTGAGCCAGCACCAGTCTCTCCAATGTTTTCATCAGTGACGTGAGAGCCACCGGCCTGAAGCTACTGAAGTCCCTAGCGTGTGGCGTCTCTGGCACTGGTACTACACAGGAGGTCTTCCATAACTGTGGCACAACCCTCAACTTGAGGCTCAGATTGAAGACATGCCCAATAATCCCACATAGTTCATCTGCACAGGATTTAAGCAGCCTGGAGCTAATGCCATCTGGTCCAGCTGCTTTCCGTGATTTAATCCTTCTCAGCTCTTTTCTCACCTGGACCGATGTAAAAGTTAGGTGTGCGCTGAGAGGGTGGCTGATTCCATGGGACAGTGAGGAGGTGTTGAGGTATCTAGGGCCAGAGCTGTAAAGGGCTGGGGGTGTGTGGTATTGTCCCGGTGACAAGGTATGGAACAGGTGCGGGGGAGGAGGAGGGGGTGACTGGTCAAAACGGTTAAAATAACGGTTCAAATCGTTAACCCATTGCAAGTCACCCACAGCCTGTGAGTGGTGTGCTTTGAAGCCTGAAATGGTCTTTAAGCTCCTCCACACACCCCTGATGTTCTGCTGCTGCAGCTGCTCCTCCATCTTCCTCTTATAGCTGGCCTTACCCTCCCTGATCTTCCGTCTCAACTCCTTCTGTACAGCCCTAAGCTCCTCCCTATTCCCTGACCTAAAAGCTCTCTTCTTCTCCTTCAGTAGAGCTTTGATGTTATAGGTCATCCACAGCTTGTTATTTGCAAAACACCGTACCGTTTTGGAGCGCACAGTATTTTCAAAACAAAAATTAATATAGTCCGTTATAGTGTCTGTGATCACATTAATGTCCTCTCAATGTGGGTCACAGAGCTCAGTCCACACAGTGGTGTTGAAGCAGTCCCTTAGAGCTTCCTCACTCTCAGTAGTCCACCTTCTCACCACACGGTGCTCCACAGGCTCTCTCTCTCTCTCTCTCTCTCTCTCTCTCTCTCTCTCTCTCCACGTGTATTTTCAAAGTACCGACAGCAGAACCGATACGTCCGAGCTTATCGATAGTTCTGCTCCGCACTATTTCGGCAAAAAGTGTAGCGGGCACGCTGTTCTCGTTAATCTCCCGGGTGGGAATTCCGAAAGAAATTCTCACCGATCAAGGCACGGCGTTTATGTCACGGACAATCCGCGAACCCTACGAATTGTTGGGCATTAAATAGGGATGGGTATCGTTAAGGTTTTAACGGTATTACTACTCTTACCGATACTGCTTATCGGGTCCGGTACTTTAACGGTATTCTTATCGGTACTTTTTGAGATTTTATATATATATATATATATATATATATATATATATATATATATATATATATATATATATATATATATATATATATATATATATATATATATATATATATATATATATACACACACACACACACACACACACACACACGAACAATTAACAAAAATACACAGCCTACACATGCAGTGCTTTCATTTCAGGAAGAATTAGTAATCAAATGTAAAATAACACTGTTCATCATAAATAGCCAAAATAATGCTTGTTAAAGCTGAAGTTATTCATTCAAGAGCTATGAGTGATTTTCTCTTTGCATTTGGTTGTTTAAATTCGCAGTAATTCGTCAGCATGTTTATTTACACCACCGCCTCTTTAAGACAGATATGCAGCTCTATAGGCGACTGATAATAGGCAGATGCACTACATTTTCTCCTGACTATATCCATAATAACTACGTCCATTTTAGACACAAACTGTGTTGTGTTTAAGACTCTCCAAGCCGGTCATTTTGACATAGATGTTTGTGTACATTTGATCGTTTAGACGCGAGTGTGAAACCGAAGTGTAATTTGATCGTCTCGTTGCGGCTGTTTCAGAGCGCGCGCCGACTTGGGAACAATCTCTTTGCCACATTTTTGTGCATTTAATCGCTCTTTTTATTATTAAACGCATCCCACAATTTACCAACAGTAGCTAGACTGTATTTTACAACAATCACTGATCGTGCTGATCTGTCTTAACGTTTGAGTTTTAGGGAGAAATGGCGGCGTAGGCTACAAAGGGAATTAAGTTGCGCTAGACATAAATATTATTATTATAATCTTTGGAAGACAAAATCTAAATCTCTTGCAGCTACATTTATTAGTCTCTCTCTCTCTCTCTCTCTCTCTCTCTCTCTCTCTCTCTCTCTCCTCTCTCTCCTCTCTCTCTCTCTCTCTCTCTCTCTCTCTCTCTCTCTCTCTCTCTCTTCTCTCTCTCTCTCTCTCTCTCTCTCTCTCTCTCTCTCTCTCTCTCTCTCTCTCTCTCTCTCTCTACGTGTATTTTCAAAAGTACCGACAGCAGAACCGATAACGTCCGAGCTTATCGATACTACGGTCTTTCAAAATTCACCCCCGGGGCCCGTTTAATACCGGTTTTCGGTACCCATCCCTAGCATTAAATCGATTCGCACCAGCGTCTATCACCCATAAACAGACGGGCTGGTGGAACGCTTTAATCGCACGTTGAAAGCCATGATTCGTAAGTTTGTGCACGAGGACGCCAAAAATTGGGATAAATGGCTAGAGCCCCTGTTATTCGCTGTCCGCTGTCCAAGCCTCCACGGGGTTTTCCCCCCTTCGAGCTGCTCTATGGGCGCCAGCCGCGGGGGGGGTACTGGACGTCCTTAGAGAAGCTTGGGAGGACGGACCTTCTGCGAGCAAGAACGAAATTCAGTATGTCCTGGAGCTGAGAGCAAAACTCCACACTTTGGGGCGGCTGTCACGTGAGAATTTGCTCCAGGCTCAGGACAGACAGAGACAGCTATATAACAGAGGCGCTAGGCTCTGTAAATTTACACCGGGAGAGAAGGTGCTTGTATTACTCCCTAACTCGAGCTCTAAATTACTAGCTAAGTGGCAAGGGCCGTTCGTAGTCACACGGCGAGTGGGAGATCTCGACTATGAGGTCATTCGGTCAGATAGGGACGGGGCACGTCAAATTTATCATCTCAACCTGCTAAAAAAAGTGGGTGGAGGCGGACGCAGTGTTGCTAGTGACGGTGGTGAGTGGGGAGGAGGATCTCGGGCCAGAGTCGATCCAAAAAGCGCAATCTATCGCGCTGGCCCACTGAAGTGAAACACTTACAAGCAGAATTTGCGGACGTGTTCACGCCCCTACCGGGTCGAACGGACCTCATTCAACACCACGTCAAGACCGAGCCGGGTGTGGTAGTTCGCAGCCGGCCGTACCGTTTACCTGAGCACAAAAAAAAGTGGTGCAGGAGGAATTAGCAGCAATGCTCGATATGGGAGTAATAGAAGAGTCCAACAGCGACTGGGCGAGCCCGATAGTTTAAGTGCCTAAAACGGACGGCTCCGTACGGTTCTGCTTGGACTATCGTAAGGTGAAGGCGGTGTCTAAATTTGATGCTTATCCAATGCCGAGGGTGGACGAATTGCTTGATCGGCTAGGGACCGCTCGTTTTTATTCGACGCTGGACTTAACCAAGGGATATTGGCAGATCCCTTTGTCTCCCATGTCCAAAGAGAAAACAGCTTTCACCACGCCGTTCGGTTTACACCAATTCGTCACACTTCCGTTCGGCTTGTTCGGGGCTCCCGCGACCTTCCAGCGTCTGATGGACAGAATTCTCCAGCCGCATGCTGCGTATGCCGCCGCATATCTAGATGACATCATCATCTACAGTGCGGATTGGCAGCGGCATATGCAGCACTTGCGGGCTGTCCTGAAGTCGCTGAGAAGAGCGGGGCTCACGGCCAACCCGAAGAAGTGTGCAATTGGGCGGGTGGAAGTAAGATATCTGGGCTTCCACTTGGGTCATGGACAGGTGCGTCCCCAAATTGATAAGACGGCGGCAGTTGCGACCTGTCCGAGACCCAAGACCAAGAAGGAGGTTAGACAGTTCCTGGGGCTAGCGGGATATTACAGAAGGTTTGTGCCTAACTATTCGGACCTCGCTAGCCCGCTGACTGATTTAACTAAAAAGGAGGTACCAGATACGGTTCAGTGGACGGAGCGGTGCCAGCAGGCTTTTACTCAGATAAAGGCTGCTCTGTGTGGCTCTTACAAGCTCCTAACTTTTCTCTCCCTTTTTCTCTACAGACGGACGCCTCGGACAGGGGGTTGGGCGCTGTCCTGTCCCAGGAGGTGGGGGGGGAGGAACGGCCGGTGCTTTACATCAGTCGCAAGCTCTCTAAGAGAGAGACGATGTACAGCACCATAGAGAAGGAGTGTCTAGCCATCATGGATGGCTCCCCAGCCTGAGTCGGGCGGTGGGGGTATGTGGCGGAGGGGGCGTGGTTTCACGAGGTCTGTAGCGGGAGAGAAGGTACGGGACAGAGCGGGGAGTAAGTAGGTCAAATATTTTAAATTACTTTAAAAATGTAAACATAATTCAATCTAAAACTAAACCTACAACCAATAAATCTAAATAATAGTAATATAAATAACAACAATGCCTAAACATTGTATTTATGTTGTGCAACTTAATTTTCATGTTTCAGCTGAAATGCTATAAATGCTTTACTGAAGCAAAAAATATTGGACAGGGTAACTTGAAATAAGAACGAGATGCATGGATAAGCTCTAACATCACAGAATCCGCTGTGAAACAAACCATCCACCAGCACCCGATCGTCACAAATTCAAATCCTCAGTGTTAAGCACGATGCTATTGTCACATATTAGCTACACTGAAGTAGGTTGCTTAACAAAAAAACAAAAAAAACACTTACTTTGCCGAAATTACATTTCTTAATCTAAACCAGAGTCGACAACCTATACATCACACGGAGAAATAACCGCTAGAACGTGATCAAACGAGAGATATTTTGTATTTGTTACTTTGATAGTTTGTATTTAATTCAGATAAAGTATATCACATATGCATTTTGAGCTAATCATTCATCATTGTAACACAGCTTGTTTTAAGTTAGTAGCTATAAATATGATTAAAGTGTGATATTTTAATTACACAAATCAATGAAAGCACGCAGCTCTGAAAGCACGAGCGCTGCTCATCACAAACATACACTCACACACAAACAATTAAGCTGCATTTTATCAATCTCCATTTGAGATGTTCTGCTTAAAGTGTGTCATTCAGCCTACATTTTAGACTTGACTTTTTTTTTGTCAATGATATTGCACGTTTATATAAGTGTTACGCAGTGACTGTGATGTAGCCTAATCTGTAATACAAATAGGCAAAAACATCATAGTCAACACGACACTTCAGGTCTCAAAAATATAAATATATAACTTATATTTTTACAAAATGAATAGCCTTGTCAAATGACTTTCATTTGAACTTATATGGTGGAAAACGGGATGTTTGCTAGAAGGATCGAGTGAACGATCTAAGCAAAGTATCTACGGTTGTATTTTGTAATACAAAATAATATTACCCTGTCATTAGACACACTATTTAGTTTTGTATGGTACTTGGTATTTCCTATTGTTACTATAAGGATCTTGTGCTATCTAGACCAGTGGTTCTCAAATGGGGGTACGTGAAGGCACTCCAGGGGGTACGTGAGATTTTAAAATATAGCCTACATATATTTAAAAAGTAGCATCCATGCAAAAATCCTATAAAAATAATTATTTCATTTATATTTCTGTGAAATATAAGTATAAGTTCATAAAATTAATTTTTTTGTTCAGTAGGCTATTCAATTTCATTATCCTAAAAATGCAGAATCTCCCCCCATACCAGGATGGTTTGACCCAATCTGTCATTTGCCGCCTGGCATCACCTGTCAATCACTTGGATCAACGATTGTGTGACCAGACGTCCCATTTCAAAAGTTTAATAAACCAGACACTGATGGCAGTGCTCTGTTTTAAGTCTTTTTTTTGTTTTCAAACCAAAAATACTTTTCGCTGGTTAGGGGGTACTTGACTGAAAAAATATTTCACAGGGGGTACATCACTGAAAAAGGTTGAGAACCATTAATCTAGAGAAAGCTGTCTCTCTAAGAAACTTTCAATTTAATCAGAAATTGTTTAAACAGTCAATAAGTGGATAAATCGCTACTTACTGCTTGCAAGAATATAGTTGTAATTGCCACTTTCTTCATTTTAAGACACTGAGCAAAGCTTGCTTGAAATGGGCCGAACAAACAAATGATCTTGAATTTAATTGTTGTGGTATCGGATTATAAACATCAACCATGACTGTTGACATTTTTATCTGTGGGAAGGGTAGAAAAGTTTCCTGCACAGCCTGGATCAGTAAGTGTGTCCATGAGAGAAGTTTGTTTTGATGATTCGCTCCCATTTCCGCCTGACAATGCACATGTTTGGACAGATGCAAATGTTGGGAGCGTGCATATAAATGATCCCCAATGCTTGCGTCACTGTTGGGTTTATGTTGAGAAGCACTTTTTATTCCCGTTACGTTATGGATTCAAGAGATTTACATAAGAAATAGGAGGCAATGATGCTTGAGACTCACATTATGTGATGTCCATGTACTGAACTCTTATTAATTCAACGTGGCAAGGTTAATTCAATTTTTCATTCTAGGGCACCTTTAACGATTTCTCTCATCCACCCGCAATTTTTAGGATGTTTACCCACCTGAACCGCGGATATAACCGCAATCTGCTCATACTCATAGTCCTTACACAAAAAATGTCTTTTTGCAACATCTGTGCGTAGTTAAATGGATTAATAGAATCGTCGAGGCAAATGATTAACTCGAGTTACTCTATGAATTATTTCAGCCATAGTATGAACAGTAGTTGAATGTAAAAGAGCGGCATAAAAATTTGAGAATTGTCCTTTTGTTTTACACAGAAGTTGCATCGAAATGTGGGTGAGGAAAATGACGGAAATTAAATTTTTGGATGAATTATGCTTGGTATTGTAATAGCAAGCAAGCATAATACAGTACAATACAATACAATAAACGGCAACACACTACCTTTCCCTGGGATCCAGAATGCAGCAGGACAGATAAAATGAAAACAGAGTTACATAGTAATTCAGCACCATCTTAAAGGGTTAGTTCCCCCAAAAATGAAAATTCTGTCATTATTTATTTGTGAAGCTTTGGAGCTTTATCGATCAGCGTATGGAATCAGTGGTTTGGATCACCAAAGTCACATGATTTCAGCAGCTTGGTGGTTTGACACGCAATCGCAATCGAAATCATGAATCGATACGCTGATTCATAATGCTCCGAAGCTTCACAAATCAGTGCTTTGAAATCCGCCATCACCATACAAGTCACTAGTTTTTTGCAGACAAAAACTGTTCTTGTCGCTTTATAAAATTATTGTAGAACCACTGTAGTGAGATGGGCTTTTTAACAACGTCTTTAGTACCTTTTAAGGGTTTTGAAAGAGGAAATGATATTGCTGCCAATAGAGGCCTTTCTGAGCCATCGGATTTCAAAAAACATATCGGTAACACTTTACTTGAAGGGGTGTGCATAAGACTGACATGACACCTTCATAAAAGACATTTCAGAGTTGTCTTTATGACAACTTGACATAAACCAATACATCATAACCGGTCAGTGTCTTTGTCATGACAACTT
Source organism: Pseudorasbora parva (assembly GCF_024679245.1). NCBI lineage: Eukaryota > Metazoa > Chordata > Actinopteri > Cypriniformes > Gobionidae > Pseudorasbora > Pseudorasbora parva. The sequence continues at coordinate 23,425,380 of NC_090194.1, read as the reverse complement.
GACATTACCAAGACAACATAACCTGTCATAAACAGACATGAAATGACATTAATTATCAAAATTAAGAAACTACTTAGCTTTTTGGGTTTGCATTACATTAGTTGCTAGGCAACGTGAGGGAGAGGACGCTGGCGTTGTCTGTTCGCCGCTTCTCCACCCACAAATCATGTTAACTTTACTATTAAATTTAGATTTTATTTTCTTATGTTTGTGACTAGTCTAACAGTCAGAGCTACAATTGGGACTGTTGCTGATTGCTGGCAGCCACAGAGAGGACGTTGTTTGCCGTTTTTTCACTGCTTCTCTTCTGTTTTTGTTTGAATTTGTGGTTGGTTTTGGTTTGAAGGACATTTGATGTTGCTCGCTGCGGCTGCTCTCTCTTCTGGGTGTCGGCTGCTCACTGGTGGTCTCCCTCAGGCTTGAACTGCATGGTGGCTGAAGTTTGCACCAGGCTAGCGTCATCAGCGTCCGGCATGATGTTGGGATGTAATTTTTACTTGTTATTCATGTATTGTTATTTTTTCCCTTTGTTGCACTTTGAGATTCTTCGGAATGAAAAGTGCGCTATAAATAAAATCTATTATTATTATTATTATTATTAAATGGTCATGTGGTTGGTTTTGACGTTGGCTGTCATTAGGCTATTATAATGTCATGATTTTTTTATAAATTTAATTTGTCATTTACATGTCATTAAGTGTCAATACTGTGTCAAATTATTTCATAACATTGTCATGAATATATTTCTTGACCTAAACTACAGTGGTACAAGTTGAATTTGTCATTAACATGTCATTAAGTGTCAATACTCTGTCAAATTATTGTATAACACTGTCATGAATATTTAGCTTGACCTGAAATATGGCATCATAGAGGAAGTCGTACAGAGTCATTAAAAACTATTAATATAACTCAAAATGATAGAGTGGCATAGACATATACACCTACTATATGATGATGTCTATGGTGGCACCACTGGTTATGTGTACGCTGTAACAGTTGTTGGCAGAGCCTCAGTCAGGTTAGTTTGTTTAGGTGTTTAATGTCAATTTAGTTTGCAGTAAGTAAAAACAATTCACAACAACGTTATTTTGGGTTTAATATACTTTATTTAAACTTTCGCTCAATCTTTTACGAATAGTTTGAGTTTATTCTTACCATTTCTTTGTTTGTCTGTTTGTTATGGCGGAGTCTCGTGTGCTGGTGCACCGTCAAAAGGGGTTCGGGCGGAAACGTTGGCCCTATATATAATGTTCCGGCCTAGGATCTAGCCGCAACCATTCCTTGTTCAGCCCGGGGTGGGGCTCTAAAGACTATTCCTCTTATTTTTATACATCGGAAGATAATTTATAAAGTGAAGTCATTTGACAAAGTGTTATTTTTCTGTGTTTGTTTATGTGTGTATATTATGTTGATCTATATGTTTATTTTGTGTAATGGCCATTATTTGTGTACGTGTTTTCCCCTTTTTGCGTTAATTGGTGCTGGTCACCTGTGTATAAATTCATGCCTTGTGTTTTTAAGAGCCAATTCTGTGAGAGGGCAGGTCTTAAAAATTAAATGATTGATTTTATTTCTCAAACTCCTTTTCATATTTTTAAGACATTTGACATTATGACCTGAAAAATATTAATGATGCTGTTATTAAAAAATAATTTGACAGCGTATTAACACCTAATTACATTTTAATGACAAATTAAACTTGTGCCACTGAAAAAAATTTATGACATTATAATGGCCTCAGTCAACATCAAAACCAACCACATGACAGTTTAAGGTTAACCCTATAAGCTAAGTAAGTTTCTTAAATTTTATAATCTGTTATGTCATGTTTATGACAGGTTATGTTGTCTTGGTAATGTCAAGTTGTCATGACAAAGACACTGACAGGTTATGATGTATTGGTTTATGTCAAGTTGTCAAAACAAAGACAACTCCGAAATGTCATCATTGCATTAAAAATGACATAATTAAGCGAATGACACTTAATGACAGTTGTCATAAACATGCATAAAACTCCTTCATATTCATGACACGTGTCATGTCATGATTATGAAGGTGTCATGTCAGTCTTATGCACACCCCTTCAAGTAAAGTGTTACCATTAAGGGCATAATTTTCATTTTTGGGTGAACTAACCCTTTAATTGTATAAAAATAAGCTTCAAACACAGCATTGGTGTTACTACAAAAGCTTAAAATTAGCCCCCAAAAAACATATTAAAGATCAATAATCTCTTAGGCTTACTATCCTTATTCTTATAACTCAGAGTTGCTTATAGACTCACCTGCCATCATCGCGTCCTACTCCCCACACACGGATGCTGACAATTGGCTGAGAGTGGAGCAGTGTTCGCCCATGAGGCTCAATCAGATTCAACATCTCATTCTCCAGTACCAGCAGCATTTCCTTCCCCTACAAATCAACACAAACAAAATAAATATATACTAGAATTAGGGCTGAACGATTAATTGCATTTGCGATATAATAAAACACGATTTTCTAACTGCAAAGGTTGCGATTACACTTTAGTCATGTGATGCTAGAGTAACCTAAAGCAGTCTGCAGAAGAAGCATCAACTTGGCATATGCCTACAGGCCTGGCCTAATGAAAAGAACAGTTTGTGTCAAATGGGTGGCAGAAAAGATTCTCTCTCCAATGATTCTGGATAAGTTCTGAGCTTAGATTTTAAACTGCAGGTGCGCGATGGCACAGCATGTGTTTTAGAAACTTGTATTCTGATTTCCATTTCCTCTCTCACACACACTACTCAAATCATAAAATATTTCATAACGTTCGCTTTACTGCACAGGATATGCGCTGTGAGAAACGTGCACTTTGCTTGATGTTTTGCTTGCAATGTGTTCTCGCCTGCCAGTATTTTCTTTTAAAAATGCTCTACGAAGGCTTTATTCATGTCGTTTGGAATGCAGTGGGATTATATATTCAAAATAAGAAACTCACTGACTGTTAGAAACGGCTGAGTTCAATGCACATGCTATGCTTTCGGTCAGTCATCATCAGCCGTGAGAGCAAAAGGTGCGAGCAGGACTGTGTGTGCAAAGTGTGCGTCAATAAATAAATGTTGACTGTTTACCAAGTTAATGCTAGATGCTGGTTAAGGAGTTTATAAAGCCTTTTTACAACGTCAGCCTGACATTTAAGTGATGTGTATTTACCAGAGATAAAACGCAGTTGTAGACCACACCAGGGCTGGACTGGTAATTTGGCATACACGGCATTTTCCCGGTGGGCCGACGCACAATGGGGCCAATACAAGGTTATTTATTTATTCATTAATTTTGTCACTGACTGGTCCATCATGCAGCGACAGCGGCCCATTGGTTTGTCTTCTTCTGAATAGACAGGCCAAAGTGAGAGAGACCTCCCTTCCATATTAGGCGCTTTTTTTCTATTATTTTTTTTATTTTTATTTTAGCGCAGGGAACCCCAAAAGGCATATATCAACATATGCAGCCGCTGACGAACCTATATGCTGAGTTTCTACTGCTATATAAAGTAATGAATGGCATTTTGACTCGAAAAAAAAAAAACAATCTTGTTTTAT